>NW_026059237.1:0-75861 GCF_023721935.1 Panthera uncia | reverse complement strand
CTGACTGGCGTGAGGTGATATCTGAGTGTGGTTTTGATTTGTATTTCCCTGATGAGGAGCGACGTTGAGCATCTTTTCATGTGCCTGTTGGCCATCCGATTGTCTTCTTTAGAGAAGTGTCTATTCATGTTTTCTGCCCATTTCTTCACTGGGTTATTTGTTTTTCGGGTGTGGAGTTTGGTGAGCTCTTTATAGATTGTGGATACTAGCCCTTTGTCCGATATGTCATTTGCAAATATCTTTTCCCATTCCATTGGTTGCCTTTTAGTTTTGTTGGTTGTTTCCTTTGCTGTGCAGAAGCTTTTTATCTTCATAACGTCCCAGTAATTCATTTTTGCTTTTAATTCCCTTGCCTTTGGGGATGTGTCGAGTAAGAGATTGCTACGGCTGAGGTCAGAGAGGTCTTTTCCTGCTTTCTCCTCTAGGGTTTGGATGGTTTCCTGTCTCACATTCAGGTCCTTTATCTATTTTGAGTTTATTTTTGTGAATGGTGTGAGAAAGTGGTCTAGTTTCAACCTTCTGCATGTTGCTGTCCAGTTCTCCCAGCACCATTTGTTAAAGAGACTGTCTTTTTTCCATTGGATGTTCTTTCCTGCTTTGTCAAAGATTAGTTGGCCATACGTTTGTGGGTCTAGTTCTGGGGTTTCTAGTCTATTCCATTGGTCTATGTGTCTGTTTTTGTGCCACAAAATTATCCTTTCTTGACTAAAGCAAGTGTCTGTCCTAAAGACAAATTATTTTCCTGTTTCTTATTTTTTTTTGCTAAAGAATACACAAAATTTACCATTTTAACCATGTTTAAGTGTACTGTTCAGTAGCATTAAATATAGCTACATTATTATGCAACCAACACCACTATCCATCTCCAAAACTTTTTCATCATCCCAAACTGAATCTCTGTACCCCTTAAACAATAAATCCCTACTCTCTACTCACACCCTGGTAACCACCATTCTACTGTCTGTTTCTTTCATGTTGACTATTCTAAATCCTTCAGATAAATGGAATCATAGTATCTGCTCTTTTCTGGAAAGATAAATTCTTGGTTCTATTGTTAGAATCACATGAAAAAATAAATCACCTGTCTATTCTGGCTCCCAGCGATCTCTGGTTTGAAAATATTGGCATCTAGTCTGAGAACACCTGACATGAATTATCTCCCACTATTCTCCAATCTGTTGCCCCTGAGATATTATTAGAATATCTCATCTTTCCCCCAATGCATATTACACATTATCTTCTTTGTAAAATTGTGATCCATGCCTAGACCACTGCTGCATCATTTTCCCCTCTGGGACTCCTAGATGTCAAAACCAGCACAGCAACTACGTCTAGGGCCTTCACTGACATTGACAGATGGAAATGTTCTCCTCTTTTTGTGTCACCTGATGTATTAGAAAAACCACCCACTCTTTCCCTTTTATGGGTGTGTCCTTTACTACTAATACAGAATACCTCAATTCTGACACTTCTGGTTAACAAATGTACAGAGCCTTCTCTTCCCACATCAAGTATTTCTCCACAACACCAGCTGTGGCCTATAATTTAACTTGATCTGACACTATCTACCTGGAGACAGAGTCAGACCCCACAGGTTAAAGGCCAAGTCCCAAAAAATTGCTCCCAGCCTGCTTCAGATACCAATCACAAGTAGTAGGTCCTCATGGTGCACATCACTCTGTCAGATTTGGCTGCAAAACACAGTCTTCCACTACTCCCTTCTCAGATTTGATTAATTTGCTAAAGCATCTTACAGAACTCAAGAAACACTTAACTTACGTATACCAGTTTATTAAAGCATATTATAAAGGTTACAAATGAACAGCCAGATGAAGAGATACATAAAGCAAGGTCTTGGGAGGGGACCCTGAGCCCTGGAGCTTGTCCCTATTGAGTCAGGGGAGATGCCCTGCCAGTGTGGATATGTTCACCAACCTGAAAGCTCTCCAAAGCCCCTACTTTTGGGATTGATCAATTATGAACTCCATTTCCAGTCCCTCTCCCCTCTCTGGAGGATGGGATGGGACTGAAAATTTGGGATTTGGTCTTTCTGGTGACTACCCCCCCCCCCCCTACAGAAGCCATCTGGGAGCCCACCCGGAGTCACCATGTTATGAGTACTCTTATCACTTAGGATTTTACAAGGAGTTAGGAATCCTGTGTCAGGGACTGGGGGCAGAGACAAATATATGTGTTTCTTATTATTTCACAGCTGTACAATGGCACTCATGTAATTTATCACACAGTGCCTAAGACTATTTTAATGCAAGTCTTCTCTTTCCCCTAGGTTGTAATCTCTTTGCAGAGCACTGACCATATCTAGCACAGACTTTATTCTATGCAGGAGCCTGACTTAGAAAAGCTTTAGTTGGGATTTGCACATGATATGCAAGAATTAAATTAAAAAATGTCATCAATCCACTTCCCCCAGTCTCTCTTTCCATACACCACATTATTTACAATATATCCTAAAAATATCTCTACCAAGAACAAAATTGCTAAATTGGCCTGTTTCAGATCTCTTCCCATGAAGCAAATGTCAAATAAAACTTTTTCTTGTTTTCAGGAAAAAAAATGAATAGTAAAATAGGGATTATTATCTACTTCGTTCTTTGTTAATATTATAGGTAGAGAGGCATGTGGAAATATTCAAAGATGTTTATGACCCCTTCTGTCTAGGAGACAATAATATATTTGGAAAGCTGCAATTTATCCATGTAAAACAAATGCAAAGATCATGTCATCATGAGGATCTGTATTTGTCAAAATTTTTATGGCTTCTAAGCAGGAGATAGGTATAATAATCTTTATTTTACTACTAAATTTTTAAAGAAAATTTAATGAAAAGAACTTGAAAGTTTAATGTCAAATTTTGTTCAGAGAAAAAGATCTAAAAGAGGCCAATTCTAAGATGTTGCTCTTGGCAGAGACATTAACAAGAAAAAAAGTGGTTAGATAATTTTTGTTAGATTGCATAAAAAGAAAAAGGATGTTGAGTAAAAATCATTAGCCAGATGATGTATAGGTAGCTTGTATAAGTAGCTAGTTTTCTATACCAGGTCTTAATACCATTAAGGCTTATTAGAAAAAATTGAAAGCATTTTATCAGGAATACTAATTGCTTCCCAAAAGAACATAGTGAAGTGGATTACACAGAAAAGCTCTGTTCCAGGTTAGGTTTAGATAATTTTTACTTTATGTTGATAATGACAAAATCAAAGATTAAGGTCACCTGGATACTGTTGCAGGTCAGGGAAGTGAATTTTGTTTGAGTTTTCTCCAGCAGCCTCTGTATTCGGGCACGAGTTGCATGATGTGGACTCTAAAAGCTGGGATAATTTCATGAGTAGGAAGGTCAGTGAAGACAGAGGGGTCAGAAGGTTGGGACTCTCAACTGAGACTTGATGTGTGAAATTTGAAGGACTGACAAGGAATGTGGCGGTCCATTACATTAACGCAGTGATTCTCCAGGTGTGTCTGTATTGGAAGCACCTGAACAACTTGTTAAAAGCACCAATTTCTAAGTCTCCCCATAGATTCCGATCCAGTGGCCTGAGAGGAGGAATATTCAGAGAGATGATCTGTGCATCCTGGCCCCAATACCCAGTACTGTGCATACATACAAGAGAGTCTATCATAGGGGGAGATATAGGCCTTATTCCTTTTAGCTATGCTTTCTTTGTAAAAAATCATGAGTCTTTCAGCCTTTGTATACTTCTAAGTGGCAAACACATCTGCCATGCCCCACACCTTGGTCAACTCCAACAAGCCTCAGCTTTTGTGTTTGTAAAAGAGAGATCACATCTAACTCAAATGAGAATTGCAAGGATCCAAAGTACTGACATATGCAAAATGCCTAGGACACAGTATTATTCAATAATTATCATCCTTCTTCCCTCCTACAACCACTGTAGAGTTTATAGTTCCTACAATAAACCTGAAACTATTCTCATCTCACTGTCCCATCTGTCAATGACATTCAATCAAAGACCACGTGGATACCTATAGTTTTTTTTTTTTAATTTTTTTTTTTAACGTTTATTTATTTTTGAGACAGAGAGAGAGCATGAACGGGGGAGGGTCAGAGAGAGGGAGATACAGAATCTGAAACAGGCTCCAGGCTCTGAGCTGTCAGCACAGAGCCCGACGCAGGGCTCGAACTCACGGACCGCGAGATCATGACCTGAGCCGAAGTTGGCCACCCAACCGACTGAGCCACCCAGGCGCCCCTTGATACCTATAGTTTAAAAACTCTGGTTTATTACTCATTGCAGGGAGGGAGAAAACACACCATGGGGGACCACGGGCTAACTCAATAAGATAGTGTTAGAAACAATCTATCATAGAATTTGGGCTTTGACGGAGTGATTTAGAGGAGGGTTTCAAGAAGTAGGGGTTGGCGCTATACTGGATGTTGCCAGAAAGCAAAGGCCATTTTATGTTTCGGTCATTAATTTTAACTAAGGAAGGGGATGTATGGTACTTCATGTGTGGCCCAGCGACCTTGTTTTTGTCTGTGTTTAAACAAAATTATACAGAGGCCTTTCATTGTCTCATTTTATCAGACTGACACTCCTGACTGCTCTCCTTTGCTCTTTTTCACTTCTGAAATGAAACAGAGTATAGAGGAAAAGCTGATATTCATTTTAATACCTGTTTAAATGAAGAGACTGAACATTTACTGACATTGCCTATGTTTGACATCATGCCAAGCTTTAATTCTATCTCACAGTACATGTTCTATATAAGGTGGGGCTAGAAGCCAGATCAGCTATGACTTCTAATTATAAAAGCTTCCAGTCTTTATGCTGTTGTCTTGTTGGCACCACTGGAACCCATGAATGAATTCCTGCCCATCTAAATAAATTGATTTCAGAGGGCCTGGCTGGCTCAGTTGGTGGAGTGTGTGACTCTTGATCTTGGGGTTGTAGGTTCGAGACTCATGCTATTGGCATGGAGCCCACTTGGGATTCTCTGTCTCCTCTCTCTCTGCCACTCCCCCCATCATGTCCTCACCCGTGTGCGCATGCTCTCTCCCTATAAATAAAATCTTTATAAATAAATAAGTCCTTCAATTTATAATCAGAGACTGGAAAAAACTTTTTTTTTTTTTGTTAAAAAACATAGTAAATATTTTTGAGTTTGTAGGTCATATAGTCCCTCCCATGATCACTCAACTGTCATTGTAGCAGGAAAGCAGCCACAGATCATACATGAACAGATATGTGTGGCTGTGTTCTAATAAAACTTTACTTACAAAATCAGCTGGCAGATGGGATTTGGCCCTTAACCTATAGTTTGAAAACCTTTTATCTAGATTATAAGCAGTCAGAAATCCCAAATCAACTTGGATTTTTTAAAATGTATTTTATATTTTGTTTTGTTTTGTTTTTAATTTTGTTTTTTTTTTTAACGTTTATTTATTTTTGAGATAGGGAGAGACAGAGCATGAATGGGGGAGGGTCAGAGAGAGAGGGAGACACAGAATCTGAAACAGGCTCCAGGCTCTGAGCTGTCAGCACAGAGCCCGACGCGGGGCTTGAACTCACAGACTGCGAGATTATGACCTGAGCCGAAGTCGGACGCTTAACCAACTGAGCCACCCAGGCGCCCCTGTATTTTATATTTTGAATAGTTAAATGTGCATAATAGGAAAATATGTGTAAATATAAATTTGTGTTTTATTTTAATAAAACTGCCAAAAACATTTGAAATAAACTACCAGTTTCTGAGCATGACAGAATCAGGACGGTGCCTCCTATCATTTGCTTCTGTGATCCTGTATAGTGGGAAGTGGAGCTCAAGAAGCCAGAGGGCTTATCTAACCATTATTCTGTGCTTCCTTTCCTTGCTCCTTGAAGGAAAACTCTTGGTAGCTAAACTGAAGCTCAGAGAGGTTGAATACTTACTTGTCCTCAGTTATCCAGATGCTGGTAGAGCTGGTGTTAAGCCGTATTTGTTACATTATACCCTATGCCTCAACTTTAGTAAGTTATTGAATTGGTGACTTAGGGGCATAAAAAGAGAAAGAGAAAGAGAAAGAGTATATGGTCAGAATAAACATAGGGCAGAAGGCATTTTGTTACAGTTTGACCTTTTGAAAAGTTAGGGTTTGGATATAAATGCAGAAATTGGAATTCAGTACCAAAGCACTGGAAAACCATAGTATGTCCAGCCTCAGCACCCAATTCCCTTTTTATAGATTTCTCTTCTAGTAAGGCATAACATCGTGTCCCAGTTGAAAGCAAAAGTCACCTATCACCACTGTATCAGGTTGTCTCTATCTGTGACTCGTAGGTAGAAAGATGGGGTGGGCATCTTGCAGGAGATGTTTCCCCTCTGAACCTCTCCGACTACACGCTATGCCGCTGCTCTTGGTTAAAAGGAATTTTCAATTAGAATCTCCCATTCCCCAAATGTGCAGAAAAAAATACAAGTGTGTATGGGTAACTGGCACATGAGCATTTGTATGACTTTATGTTTAAAATAGAATATCACACAATGACATTTTTCATGCAAAAATAACAGTCATAAAACTTATACATGAATTTATACCCAGCTCCTATATATTTCTATGGATATAGCCCACTAGATAATATTCTTTCTTTTAGAAGAGTCCAGCCTATGTTCTTCTTCTCCCACAAGCTTGGTTTAACCCTCCGCCCCCCCCCTTAAATAACAATTAAGAAAATGGTACGCCATAAATATTTTTTCATTTATTTAAATGTGTTGTCACAGGAGGAAAGGAGGTGAGTCTTGCTTTGGGACACAAGGGGGACATTTGCTAAGCACCATTATATCTCTGCTCACCTCTGTCCTCCCTTTTATCTCACCTAGAGCTGCCAGATTTAGAAAACAAAAATAGAGGACTCCCAGTTAAAGTTGAATTCTGGATAAATGATAAATAATTTTTTTAGTATAAGTATGTCCCAAATATTGCATGGGATGCTTGTACAAGAATAATTATTTGCTGTTTATCTGGAATTCAAATCTAACTGGTTATCTTATATTTTATTTGGTAATTCTACACATAAATACTTAAGGCTCAGTTTTCACATGGTGGGTTGTCTGGTTTGACAGAATTGAATTCAATGTCCTGTTCAGCCACATATGAGCCCTAGTCAACCTACTTAACCTGAAGGTAATAATTCATGTTGTAGAGAGTTGTCATAAGGATTACAAGGAGAGAGTGCAAATAAATCACTCAGGTCAGGGCCAGGAATAGGTAGCTGCTCAACAAACATTGGCCAAATGTTTATTTCCTTTTCTTCCTTCAAATTCTTTCAACTCTTCCCCTAAACTCTCTGACAAGAGGTTTTTTTCCCCCTTTTCCCTCACAATAGACTGTACCTGTTTCTATTACAGCATTCATTGCATAGAACTGCAGGCCTGTTTTGTAATCATGATGATACAGACATATCAATTCCTTCCTCCCTTTTTTTTTTTTTTTTTGTTTGTTAGTGTTTGCCTGCTGTAGCTTTTTAGTACTTTTTCTTTCAAACTTTCTAGGTTCTTTTATTTAAGGTGTGTCTAAATAATGGGATTCTAATGGATTTTTAGGCATAAAGTCTGATAATCTTTTTTAACTATAGAGTTTGTTCACTGAAATAAATCATTACTGGAACGTGCATCTATTCCTACTCTTCAGTGTGTTATTTGTATATCTTTTTGTAAGTTTCATTCTTCCCTTCTTCCCTCTACCTTTCCTTCCTTCCCTTCCTCCTTCCTCACTTCTTTCCTTCTTTCCTTCCTTTCTTCCTTCTGTCCATCCTTCCTTCCTTCCTTGTTTTCTTTTCTTTTTAACCAATTGAACTTGCCTTTTCTTCATTCCATTTTTCCTCCTTACTGGTTTGGAAGATACACATTATATTTTTATTCTTTTAGTGCTTTCAAAGAAATATGAAATTCCATATTATTTTCAGAGCCCTAGGTTAAACAATATCATATTTTCCTCTCAAACACAGATCCTAGAACACATTGACAGAAAACCTCCTCTCAAGTTATATTTTTGCCCAGTATTTTAGTTTTGTCTTATATTTTACCCCAATAAATTAGATATTATTATTTCTGTTTTATATAAAATCTGGTTAGATTTACCCATATATTTGCAGTTTCTTTGATTAGAAATTTTTTCCTCTGTCACTTCTTGTATAAATTTCCTTCTTCCTTAAATATATCTTCTACATGTTCCTAATGTAAAGAACTAGGTGTTACAATCTGTCAATTTTTATTTGTACAGAAGTCTTTCTTTCATCCATATTCTTGAAAGAATTTTGCTGGGTATACTTTGTACACCAGTAATTATTTTTACTCATTGTTTTTAAGATACTATCCTACTGTATTCTGACCTCCACTGCTGCTTATAAGAGCCCACTTGTCTGTATAAAGGATTTTGTTTTTAGGTGATCTATCTTCTCTAATGGGCTGCCTTTAACATCAGTGGCTCCTTTTCTTTAGCATTCTGCATTCTCACTTTGCTGTGTCTAAGTATGGATTTATCTCTTTTTTTTTCATTCTTTTTTGAACTTACTGAACCTGATGATAGTTATTGTTCATCAATTCTGGAAAAGTCTCAGTAATTATCTCTCAAAAAAAACTGCCTTTACTTTGCTCTATCTTCTCTTCTAGAACAAATTCAGCCTCCACATCGACTTGTTTTTTGTGGTTTCAATTTTCTTGATGATAACATAACATAGTTGCTGAGTAACAAAATTGAAGCCAGGCTCTCTAGGTCAAATATAATGGCTCTATCTCTTCTTAGGTATAGAAACTTGTGCAAGTTACATAGCCTCCCTATGCCTCAGTTTCCTCATCTCTAAGGCAAGGAAGCAATAGTATTTCTTTATGGGATTATTATGAGAAATATAAAAGAAATTATATGTAAAGTGCTAAAAAAGGTATACAGTCCATTTTGTCTTATTATTTTTCTTTCTGTGCTGTACGATGAGGAATTGATTCACATCCATTATACAGCTCACCAGTTTTTACTTTCTTTGTCAAATATGTCCTTTGGGATGCTGGTTCTATTGGCATATTTTTCATTTTCAAAAGTACAATGTTGGTTATTTTTCAAAATGCCTGGTAAATCTTTTTAATATTTACTTTTAATTTACTCTTGTATGTCTTTACACATTTATATTTGCATTGACATTTGCTTCTCCCAGGTACCTTCTGTGAGACACCAAGAAACCCTAGGCCACTTTGAAAACTGCTTCTATTGGCCTATCCTCAATGTGTTGGGAAAACATATTGAGGGAAGGGATAGAGCAAGTTCTCTCACTTGATACAGCTGATTTGAAATGACTAAGAAATGTGGGTCTGACAAAAAAAGAAACAAGAAGCTGAGGTCAGGTGTTCAATTTGAGATTGAGACAGTGGTTTTTATCTTTGATGCCCATTAGAAATATTTGGAAAGCATTTTAAAAATATGGGTGCCGAAGCTCCTCTCTAGAAGTGGGAGCCATGCATCAGTGTTTTCCCACAACTGTCCAGGCAAGTCTATTGTGCAGTTGGCACAACCAGAGTAATGAAAAAAGAAACCCTGAAACCATTCCAAGCATTCCAAACAGGGAAGGACATCGTGCAGAGGATCAGATGCTACAACACCATTGGGAGTGCTTGGAGAGTAAAGATTAGGGCAGTTGCTGGTTTTTGTTTTGTTTTCTGAAAACCTCAGGGAAGATATAGCACAGGAATAGGAATCTCAGAAAACTGCCATTGAAAACTACAGCTGCTTTTGATCCAAGGAGGGTGATTTGGAGGAAGACTAACATCCTCCTCCAGAATGGCTTATCTGCTCTCTACAGAAGCCCTTGGGCCTGCATGCTGTTTCCAAAGGAAAGGTGACAGCTTCTCTTTAGTTTCACTTTCAGATTGTCACAGGGACACCGCTTCTTACTAGTAGCATCTAACACTAAACTGTGGCCAGGAAGTCTAGGAGATACAGAGCAGGGGGTTAATGGTGCAAATCGGTCACCAGATTAAGAACCACTGGACTGTGATAAGTAAACTTCCAAAGCTCAGAGCACAGAGGTTCTCAGGGCTCTCAGTAACTGTGGACATCAAAATGCCTCCAAAAGCATTTTTTTCCAGATTCAAGAAGAAGGCTCAAAGTTAAACTCTCCCAGTGGAGAGAACTTTTCTTGATCCTCCAGATCCCTGTAGGTACCAAGAGGATGTAGGGATATCTTTTCCCCCTACAGTGCCTTAACTTTTCTCGCAGGACTAAAGATTTCACAAATAAAGGGCAATAAAAAGAATCTAAGTCAACAAATTAAAGGCAACACTTTGAATCTGGTATTCAAACGGAGGGCTTAATGATGAGTACCGTGAAAATGCAACTATATAAAAAAAAGAAAATGCATCTGATACCAAAGCTCATATTCTTTGTTCTTCATGCCATTGCCTTTTTCTAAGAAAGTGATGGTGTGAATTTTGTAGGGTTCTTTTTTTCATTTTTCACATGAATCATCATTTAGCACAGACTCTTGCAAAGAAACTGGGCATGGATGAAGGAAAATAAGAGAGGCCCCTTCTCATGTTGGTGGCTCTCCTCCTGTTCCCTCTTTCTGAGAGCGACCACCCACCTGGTGTGTTTCCTACTTCTCTCTCACTCCTACAGACTCTCCCTCTTCCTCTTTGTCTCCTATGCTTCCCCAAGCTTCTTCTCTTCTTCTTCCTTTTATCTCCTTCCTGTCAAAGTATCTGGCAAGTAGAGCTGGGCAGAAATGTGGTTAGATATGTGTGGGGTTTCTCAGGGGTGGGGTGACCACAGATTCTGTGCCCAGGGCAAAAATATTACCCTAGAGGCAGACAGTTGCACCCTGAAACTCCTATACCTTCTCCTGTCATAATAATATTGAATGCTTACTGCTTGCCCAGGTGATGGTACTGTGTTTAAATATGGTGCTTACAACCATGATTGACACATATTTAGTACCTTAGTGCAGTATCATCCCTAAATTTTCACAACACACTTGCAAAGCATATAATCTTATAATTCTCATTTTATAGATGAGGAAATAAAAGTTTAGAGAAATAAAGTAAGTTGCTCAGTTTCAAATAGCTAACATCCAGATCATGTGGTACACATCCCACCTAATTCTCAGTTTCCCTGATTATTCCTCCAATCCTGGCATTATAACTTAAGAAGGACATGGATAGACTAGAGTGTCCAGATAGTCTGGCCACATGAGGAAGGAAACCAAACCATCTTCATCACCTTCATTAATGATGAACATTTATAAAGTGGTAAAGTGCCACCTCTATACCTAGTCCTCCTGTGTGTTTTACGTAGATTATCTGCATGCAAGTGAAACAGTACAAGAACTTTATGAAATATGCCACATTATAACAATCCAATTCACAGATGAGGAAAATGAAGTATAGAGACATTAATTATGTAACTTGCCCAAGACAGCCCAGCTAGTAAATGATAAAGGCAGGACTCCAGTGCCAAAGCTTGTAATTCTACAGAAGGGTATAGAGGTTGATAGGAAAGAAAGAAGATAGGAATATTTCGGTTGATGAAGAAATATCATTTAGAAAGGAAAAAAAAAAATTTAAATTGTAAACCTCCCAAGAATAGAACTAGAACTATGGTGGGTTGTTATAGGGAGGTAGACTTCTGTACAATATAATAAAGAACTTTCCGGCAATTACTTTTGTCCAATAATGCTACAGACTGCCACACAAAACAAGAGTATGGATTCTATGGCACTGGAAGTGTGTGGATGTGAAAGAAATTTCCTAAATTGAAAAGAACACTGGAGAGTGCATTACCTCTTAGATAATATGTAACCTCTAAGATGCTTTGGATCTAAGAGTCAGCTTATTTAAACCATCACAGCAGCCTAGCAGACAGAACAGATAGAAGGTTGTAATTTTATAAGTGGCCATATTTAAACATGATGAGGAAAAATGGTTGAATCTGAATCTAGTCTCTGATTCTGTCAGCATTTCCTCAAACTGTCTCCTGACAAATTACCTGGCAAAAAAGCCAGCCAAAAGCAGCCTGTGTTCCAATTAAGCAGGACTTGTTGTTCTTCCAGAATTTATTTTTGTGTTAGGAAGACACATTTCTTCCTCCACAGTTTAATGGGAGTACTAATGGTGGTAACAAAAGGAGATGTCATTTGCAGCAAGTAGTGAAAGCTAATACTGACCTCATAAGACCTGGGAAAATGAGTAGTAATGTCATGTCTGAGAGGAACACTGTGTGTGTGGAAAGTCATGTGTCTCTCCCAGCAAAAGACAGATTACTTTAGGAAAATGGTGAGGGGGAACAAGGAGGCAAGTGTAGGGTACTAAACCCAGGCAAACAGGGTCCTTTCCTTGCAGAACCACTGGCGTCATTATGCAAGGTTAGAGCAGGAATAAGATGGCAAAACCCAAATGCCTTTGTTAAAGTACATTCGAATAAGTAATAACAATGGCTACCATTCTTACATTTCATAGATTATAATGCATGTTCAGATATAGTATCTTACCCCAGCCTTCCCAACGTTTTACATACAAAGGAAACTGAACCTAAAGGCTTACAAGGATTCTTTCTATATAGTGTCTCATTTATCATCCAAATGACCTTAAGATGAAGTTCTTATTACACTATATTTTTAACTAAGCCAAGAAAAACTATATTAAATGCACAAGCGATAGTACCTATTCTGAGTGTATCTATGGCTGTTGTTTTGTTTCTATCGTCAAAGTCATAAACATCAGGCAATTAAGAAATATAGGGACATTTATAGAACTAATGTTTAAAAAAATTTATGATTATGAAAATAGTATTCTTATTACAAAAAATGTTTACAAAAAACACTGCAAAAGTGTACGGAAATAAATTAAAATCATTCACAATACAACTGCCCAAACCAACTACTCTTAAATATTAGATACAGTCATTTTCAACATATATATATATATATATGTATATATATATATATATATACATATATATATATATATATATATTCAGATTATGCAGAGATCAGTGTATAAACAGTCTTCTTTATCACACGAATCTTCTATTTTATTTAATATAAGCATAATTTCAGAGGCTTAATAGGTCATGTGGGTGTAGCATAATTATTTTTTTAAGTTTATTTATTTTGGGAGAGCACGCACGAGCTTGAAGGAGTGGGAGAGGGGCAGAGAATAAGGGAGAGAGAGAATCCCAAGCAGACTCCATGCTGTCAGCACAGAGCTTGATATGGGTCTCGAACTCACAAAACTGAGATCATGACCTGAGCTGAAATCAAGAGTCAGACCCTTAACTGACTGAGCTACCTAGACACCCCAAGATCTTACCATTTTAATTTTCACTTATTTGAAAACCATTGATGTCAGGTCTCTTTACCTTGTCAACACAATTCATTAAAGGCACAGATGAAAGAAGTATCTGTAAAGGGCAATCTTAAACTAGATGTTTCCCACCAAAAGTGAAGATCAGATCACAAGTAGCTGCCAGTGGGCGTGGTAAGTAGCTAAGGGCTAAGGGCGAGGGAGGCTTGGGTATTGAATGTGAGGGCAGGGAGCACAGCAGCAGGGACTCAAGTACATCTGTGTCTGTCAGCTGGCCTCTTGTACTTCTGCTGGAAGTATTTCTTATTGAGCGAGCACTTGTTGAGTGCCTATGGCGTGCCCACAAAGCTAGCACTAACACTCTCTAGGCATTTGTTTCACAGCATGGGTCTTCTGCTCACAAAGCCCTCTCTGCAAGGGGTAAAACAAGGGTTGACTCCAAGTAGACAAAGTGAGGGCACTTGAGGATCTGGAGAGACCCCCCCTCCCACTGGCAATGCTTCCTCTGGAAGCATTGGACTTAACCATATTCACTCTTCATAATAGAAAATGGAAGTATATCTATCTTTCATGGTTTGTATTTTGGAGGAGGGAATGTTTTCTGGCTTCATTCTTTTTAGATTACTGATTATAGAAAAATTGAAATACACAGTACAGTAGGGAGCAATGAACCCCCATGCACCCATTACCCAGCTACGACTTGGCTCGCAGCTGCTCTGGTTTGATTTCTTCCTCTCCCAGCCCCTACAACTCTATCAATTTGAAGAAAACCCCAGATGTAATATCTTATCCATAAATACTTTGATATGTATCTCTAAAGGATAAGGACTCCTTTATTTTTTAAAAATTGTTTAACGTTTATTTATTATTGAGAGAGAGAGACAGAATGTGAGCAGGGGAGGGTCAGAGAGAGAGGGAGACACAGAATCTGAAACAGGCTCCAGGCTCCGAGCTGTCAGCGCAGAGCCCGACGCGGGGCATGAACTCACAAACCGGGAGATCATGACCTCAGCCGAAGTTGGACACTTAACTGACTGAGCCACCCAAGAGCCCCCATGGACTCCTCTAAAAAAAATAACTATAATACAACTATCTTGCTCCAAATAATCCCCTTAGTGTTATAGAAAGCCAGTTATTGTTCAAATTTTCCTGATCACCTCATACTTTTTTCAGTTGGTTTCTTGACTTGGGCTCCAAACAAGGCCTACACACTGCCCTTGTTGATCTGTTTATTACATCTTTTAAAATCTAGAATTCTCTTCTCTCCCTCACTTTTCTCCAACAGGCAGCTCTGGCTTCTTCTAGAGGGAAATTATATTTAAAGCCCATGATCTGGGTGACAGAGATCCTTATTGTTGTTGTGATGGTCATTATTTCTGGACTGAGCTATGAAGTAGTAGGAAGGTATTTTTGTTTTGCTTACACAATTTTGATTGCTATTTACTTATGTATATAACAGGATAAATTTTTCCTCCTGAGTTTCAGAATGCCATACCTGTTTCATCAAATATCCCATGTGTTTATTATAACTAGTCGTGTTCTAGTTTCTTTAGGGTGAGAGTGGAGATGACTTACCACAGATCTGGCTCTCAAAGTCTTCCTTTACACTCTATAACAGTCATGAATCAAAAGGGGAAAAAAAGCAGGGGGAGAGATTGATACTATTTGGAGTGAAATAGCAGAATGACAGATCTCCAAAGGCTCTACTGACATCATCCACGTTAACCTCTTCATTTTGTGGACAGAGGGGTGACTTGCTCAAGGTGAATTAAGTCAACAGTCCTCAAATATTAATATGGCCAAGAACCCTCTGGAAAACTTGGTTTAAAAATTGATTGCTGAGCCTCAGCCCAGAGATTCTCATTCAGTCAGCCTGGATAGGGCCCTAGTGAAGTTGATGCTGTCAATGCACAGACTAACCTTGAATGGCACCAATCTAGAGGTTTCCTGATAAATGACCAAAGTGAGCATTTCATTGGCTACAGCTCTGTTAAAAGTACAGATGAACTCACCGTGAGCTACATGGAAAAACACTGTGAGCACATGCTGGAAAAATCAGGTCATAGGGTCCGGAGCAGACAAATTATGAATTGGCTAGATACCTCCCCAAATCTACTGGGTATCTTCAATTTTTCATCAGAAATTAATTCCTCTAGGTTAATTCCGCCTTAAAAATCTCGTTCTTAAAATTCTACCTCTGCTAGCAAATTTAAGCCATTGATTTGAATTTAAGCCTATTTGAAACACCACCAGGAAATTTTATATGAGTCTCCTAACTGCAGGAAATCTTTCTCTGAAATCTCACAACTTCTGCCTGTATCCTTTTCTTGGCCCTGAATACTTTCTGCATGATATGTTTAGATCTTCTTGAATGAGGTGTGATCTAGCAAACTAGGTATCCTAGACATGCAAATTTCCAACTCCAGATAAAGATAAAATTATTTACCTGAATAATAGCCTCAAGGTTTGATTAAATACAGCCAGAAGTGTCAGAGGTCTGGAAATCTCAGTCCTCTGTGTATGATGAAAATAGATGATAGAGGGGCACCTGGGTGGCTCAGTGGGTTAAGCATCTGACTCTTGATTTCATCTCAGGTCATGATCTCACAGGGTGGATCAGTGGGTTAAGAATCCAGCTCTTGATTTTGGCTCAGGTCTCTATCTCATGGTTTGTGAGATTGAGCCCCAAGTAAGTCTCTACACTGACAGCACGAACCCTGCTTAGGATTCTTTCTCTACCCCTCCCCCGCTCACCACACGTGTATGTGCGCATGTATGTGTGCGTGCACACACTCTCCCAAAATAAATAGATAAACATTTTTTTAAAAATAGATGACAGATACCCAAAAGGCAGGATAAATACCATTACTTCATAACAACTCAGCAATCTCGGAATAACTGACTTATTCTTTAATAAGGTCACCTTATTCAAGATTCTAGAGGCTTTGTATTATAAGTTTCCATAGGTTGTGGGACACAAGAGAGGAGTGACTGAGTTCCTGCCTCTGGTCCCTTTGATAACAGTGACTTATTCACCTCCAAATTTCCTAGGCTTGCCTAAATAGGTGCATATGTTGTTGTATGGAGAAGGACCCAAGGGTTAGTATTGGTGGTTAAGAGACTCAGGTTACTCACATGTTTACCAGTGGGGAGTCAATAAGAGAGGTACCAAAAAGTTTGGAAGAAACAAAAACAAAAAGGGTAATATGGTGATTGACTTTCCATACTTAATATTACTTTTGTTTGGACCATAAAAACTAGACTGCCATTCACTCTTCATATCACCTTTCTCTTCTTCTCTAGATAATGTATAAGTCATGAATCAAAGGACTTTTTTCTTTTTTTAAAGCATACCTTGACACCTGAAGGATGGCAAACAGTGGTTGCCTTTCTGATGGCAATGAATAAGCAGATAGGGACAATACTTTATTTTTATTTATTTATTTATTTTTTAATATATGAAATTTATTGTCAAATTGGTTTCCATACAACACCCAGTGCTCATCCCAAAAGGTGCCCTCCTCAATACCCATCACCCACCCTCCCTCCCTCCCACCCCCCATCAACCCTCAGTTTGTTCTCAGTTTTTAACAGTCTCTTATGCTTTGGCTCTCTCCCACTCTAACCTCTTCTTTTTTTTTTTTTCCCTTCCCCTCCCCCATGGGTTTCTGTTGAGTTTCTCAGGATCCACATAAGAGTGAAACCATATGGTATCTGTCTTCCTCTGTATGGCTTATTTCACTTAGCATCACACTCTCCAGTTCCATCCACGTTGCTACAAAAGGCCATATTTCATTCTTTCTCATTGCCACGTAGTATTCCATTGTGTATATAAACCACAATTTCTTTATCCATTCATCAGTTGATGGACATTTAGGCTCTTTCCACAATTTGGCTATTGTTGAGAGTGCTGCTATAAACATTGGGGTACAAGTGCCCCTATGCATCAGTACTCCTGTATCCCTTGGGTAAATTCCTAGCAGTGCTATTGCTGGGTCATAGGGTAGGTCTATTTTTAATTTTCTGAGGAACCTCCACACTGTTTTCCAGAGTGGCTGCACCAGTTTGCATTCCCACCAACAGTGCAAGAGGGTTCCCGTTTCTCCACATCCTCTCCAGCAACTATAGTCTCCTGACTTGTTCATTTTAGCCACTCTGACTGGCGTGAGGTGATATCTGAGTGTGGTTTTGATTTGTATTTCAGATAGGGACAATACTTTAAAAAGCAAGATGCCTCTTAAGAACAGTGTAGTCAGTTAGCTATTGCCAGCAAAATGCTTGCAATAAGTCATTCCAAGACTCAAAAGCATAAAGAAGCAATCGTTTACCATCTTTATGGACCTACGTACTGGCTAAGGGTCAGCCAATTGGTCTAGGCTTAGCAGGGTGGCTCTGCAGATCCCATTTCAGCTTGCACCCACTTCTGGTGTCTGCTGACAAAAGCTGGGTTCTATTGGATGGTTTAGTTCCACTTCATGTGTCTTTCACCTTCCTCCTGGGACCAGGGGCTAACCCAGCATGCTCTTCTCCTGGTAATGGCAGAGACACAGGGAATATGCAGAGACATTGCTTCTTAAGGTCTAAGCTCAAGACTGGCACACTGTCACTTTTACCTTAGCCTATTTGCCAAAGCAAGTTACCTGGCCAAACATAAAGTCACGGGGGCTGGAAATACAAGCTGGTCCTATAGTGGGAGGGACTGCAAAGTCACACGTCAGAGTGTGTGCACATGGGATGGGAGGGTGAGGAGGTAGGCAAATAATGCCCCTGCCACAAATATAGTGTATGCATGTTATCAATAATTAAGTCCAACATTATTACATATTTAAAAATTCAGATAAAGTTCCATTGGACTCTGATGCTACTCTATAATGTTTTTTCATGGGTAAATTGTTAAAAAACACTTCAGCCAATATATCCAAGGGTATCTGTTAGGTCTCTTGTTTAGATTTCTCTTCCTCTTTTGTTGCCTAGAGTGTTTTAATTCTTTTCCTGTATTCCACATGGTGCCAATGTTACACTTGTCTGTGTTGAGACTTATGAGTTAATGAAAGTTCCCAACTTCATAGCTTCAATTGATCCATCACTTTAAGTATATGCCATCTCCAGTATATGCTGTCTTGCTGCTAAAGAACCTCCAATTCATGGCTCAAAGTACCCATTAGTTATATATTTTCATGACTGAAACCTTATTTCTCTACTTGAATATTCTGTGTAATTTCAGCTACAATTTATTAACAAATTCCTAAAGCAAGACTCTATAGTAAGCACTTTATATCTCTTTGTTGTCTCATTTAACACTTTTGCAATATTGATAATATAATATTCCATTATATAAATGGGGGAACTGAACCCAAGGAGATTAAATAAATTGCTTAAGATCAAACTAGTAATAGTGTCAGAATTCAAATATGGTTGTGTTCAGCTGCAAAGCTAATGATTTTCCTATTCTTTTCTTTTTTAAGCTTATTTATTTTGAGATAGAGACAGCATGAGTGGGGGGAGGAGCAGTGAGAGAGACAGAGAGTGAATCCTAAGCAGGCTCCATGCTGCCAGCACAGAGCCCGATGTGGGGCTCGAACTCATGAACAGTGAGATCATGACCTGAGTCGAAACCAAAAGTTGGGACGCTTTACCAACTGAGCCAAGCAGGCACACTATCTTCTTTTTTTTTTTTTTTTTAAGTTTATTTTTATTTATTTTAAGAGAGAGATAGAGAGCAAGCAGGGGAGGCGCAGAGAGAGAAGGAGACAGAATCCCAGGCAGGCTCCACGCTGACAGCACAGAGCCCAATCTGATGCAGGGTTCAAACTCATGAACCATGAGATCATCATCTAAGCCGAAATCAAGAGTTGGATGCTTAACTGACTGAGCCACCCAGACGCCCCTTTCCTATTATTTTCTGAATGACTTTTGTTTCATTCCCCCTCCCCCATCACCTGCCACCTACCCCCAACCTGGGTTCTAGATGCAGTTAAGGTTAGGTTTTATGCCAGGTATTTTGGTGGCAAATATTGTTGGGAATCCTTTTTATTCTCTTGAGAGTCCACGGGTTTGGCAGGGCATGTACTATTATCATTATCCTCTATAAAGCTGAGAGGGCTAATACTTTGAAGTAAAGAGATTTAAACAGTTAATAATCCACAGAGCTGGGACCTAGGCTCAAGCTATTTTCTCTTATATCACCTAAATTACTACATTTAATCATGGTAATTGGAAAAAATGATAGTATACATTTTTGCTAATAGAACTAGCCAGATAACTTGACTCCAAAGGACTATATTTTCCTATAAGGCTCTAGAAGAATTTGGGAATAATAATAGTGAGAATTCCTCCCACTGTAACAAAATAATTACAAATATCTTGGTAGAAGACAGTTACTATGCAGTTTTATAGTGTACTAGGTTCTAGAGTGTTATATTTGTAACAGAATTTTTTAATAACTTGGAACTCTTGGTAGCTAATTGCTGGTTACATAACTTCTTGGACAATTAAAGTTAAAGAATAATCCTAAAAGAAGCCAAACAAACTTGAATTTATCCAAATAACCTTAAATAAATCAAATTGAAGTTTCTTCCTTTACATTATCCTCATTTTCCAATGAACATTTTTTAACGTAAAAATCTGGCCCAAGGAATCAAGAGTTTACTTTTCTTTGTGTTTTCATCTGCCATTTTGTAGCAAGCATTGTTGCACCATGGTTTGTTACTCTGATGTGTAGAAACAGGATGTAAGCTATTACCTTATTTGTAATGACAAAGTTTCACAAAAGTATATGAGTCCTGATTTGGTTAGTCTTCTCCTTGCAAAAGCTGGAAGATGAAGTTTCTTTCCTGAGCATTATCTAGTTTTATCCTGAGTTCTTCAAAACATGTTATTACAAGAATTTTTCATTATTGATATATTTCAGTTTTGGGAGTTTATTTGTTTGTTTTTAAAGACTTCTAGATGGGGAGGAAAAGAAAGGGAAATTATTGAGATTTATGGAGTAGCTGTTCAGTGTTTAGCTCCATGCTGGGTGCTTTACATAATTTATCTCATTCTTGGTCCCATATTACATATGAGGAAATAATGACATTTTTAGTAATGCAAACTGAAGAGAACTCTAATTTGACTTTTTGTTATTGTTGTTATCAGATGGGCTCAAAATTTGGGATTTTTCCTCCTGTTCTCTTTTCCTCCTGTTCCTATATGTTATATAAGAACATATTTCCTATACCAGATACCTATGCTTGTTTCTTGCCAAGCCGTATCAGCAACATGAGCCTACTGTAATGTTGACTTCTGTTATGCCAGTAAAATGACCACAATACTTCTAAGTCTCAAATATATATACCTCTAAACAAGAGAATTTGCCTTTGCCCAGCATAGCCAGAAAGAGTCCTGAAATCTTTTCAACTGGACCATCCTAGGTCACACTTCCATCTTGAAGCAATAATTATGATTAGGTGTGAGTTGGGGGATGAAATGTACTGCTCAGTTTACCTTAGCCCAAGGCTAGCGTCCCATCTTTGGAGTTGAGACATGGAATCAACGTCTTCAGAATGACACAGATCCTAAAATGGAAATGATGGGTTTTGAGGAGGGCAGAACTGATGTCTGAGGAGGCAGACAAACACAACCATCCACAACATCATTCATTCTTTCAGTGAGCCATGCAGACAACAGTCTTGCTAAGAACTGAGGGGAAAACTAAAAAAAAAATTAAACATAGTTCCTTCTCTGGGTATCTATATATTTATTATATAGAGGGAGGAGCCAAATCAAAAAGCTATACTAAAACTTGCAATGATGTGAATCAAAAGTGATACAACTATTAGAGTGGGAAAGATCATTACGTTTCTGGAGGAATAACAGAAAATTCTTGAGAGAGTTGAAAGATGACTTAGAACATAAAGGACTAGTTCAGAATTTTTTGGGTCATGTGTGATATATTGCTGGGAGAAATCAGGACATAGGAAAAAGTCAGCTTTGTTAAAGGAATGGGATGGACAGAGAAATTAGAAGAACAAGTAATAGGGCTTTAGTAGAAATGTAGCACCCTAAAAAACAAAAATTACCCTATTTCATTGTTTTATTTGGGATTAGTGTTTTTAATAAAGATGGTCAAAAAAATAAGTATATGGATGAAAGTATGATTTCTTGTTGGCCTAAAGTAGTAACTTCTATATTCTTTAGTTGAGTTAGTTCTTTTGCTCAGGAAGCCAGTACAAATTGTTTTTGTTTGTTTGTTTGTTTGTTTGTTTGTTTAAATGGTTCCTTTCTTAAGAATTTCTTTTTTAGGGGCGCCTGGGTGGCTTGGTCGGTTAAGCGTCCGACTTCAGCTCAGGTCATGATCTCACGGTCCGTGAGTTCAAGCCCTGCGTCGGGCTCTGTGCTGACAGCTCAGAGCCTGGAGCCTGTTTCAGATTCTGTGTCTCCCTCTCTCTCTGCCCCTCCCCTGTTCATGCTCTCTCTCTCTGTCTCAAAAATAAATAAACGTTAAAAAAAATTAAAAAAAAAAAAAAAAAGAATTTCTTTTTTAAAAATGTTCATTTATTTATTTTGAGAGAGAGAGAGAAAGAGAGAGAGAGAGAGAGAGAGAGCGCATGTGCATGCATGTATGGGGGAGAAGCAGAGAGAAACAGAGAGAGGCTCCCAAACAGGCTCCACACTGTTGCTATCAGTGTGGAACCCGATGCAGGGCTTGATCTCACGAACCATGAGATTATGAATCAAGAGTCAGATGCTTAACAAAACTGAGCCATCTAGGAGCTCCCTGCCTTCTTAAGAGTTTCTATTTAAGAATGAAGTTTCCATTTTAGTCATTTGCTTGTGTCTCATGTGTTATAAAAGAGCATGTAAAGTTGCTGAAATTTTGGCTAGATTTTCAACTCAAGCTGTGTATCTAAACATTAAAATGAAGTTTTCCCTTATAGACTGGAGATTGATAAAGTGATAAAGTGTTTCCCAAGGGGCCAAGGGTGTTATGAGCATTCATTAGAGACCAGCTCTATAGAAGGTGCCTAGGAAGGTATACGGAAGGTCGCCTAGGTCATGAGCCTCAATTTTTCATGATGGGTATGATTAAAAGGGAACAAGGCCCTGTCTAAACCATGGGGGGTGTCTGATTACAGATGGACCTTCCTAATTATGTGTCTGACTATGGTTAACATTTATGTCATTTCTTAAACACATGATACCTCTCAGCAGGGAATGTGGCCAGAAAATATAGATTGAGGCCTTGGGAGAATGAGAAGCTGCTTTCAAATCTACAGAAAGGAAACACTATGCTTCTTTCCTCTAGTCTACAGTATATGGTCTAAAATAGAAGCAATTAAAGAGAAATACAAATATATCTCTTACTGTCACCTCCCTCCCCCCTCCAAAATTAAGTAGATTGAGGACATCTCTGAACAACAAGGACTAAATAATCAAAACTTACAGAGAGGTTGTATATTTGCTGATTGATTTATTCATGGTTTTAATGAAGAAGACCAAGTTGTTCATCAACAAACCTTTCGAAGTTTGGTGTCTGTCTTTTATGGCTCATGTTGTTTCATCCCCTGACATTTTCTGTCTTCTCCTTCTGTCCCCTACTCTCTTTTTGTCTACCAAATCCTTTCCATCCTTCAATTCCATTTCACAAGCAGCCTCTCAGTGAAGCTTTCCTGGATTTCTCCTTCTCCCAGTTTGGCTTCTCTCATCACTCTGCTCTCAAGGCACTCTCTCATTCTACCTTCGTGTATTTCTACTACATGTATCTGCCTCTTTCAGGAGAGGATAAGCTGCTTGAGGGCAGGACTGTGTCTTCTTTTACTTTGTGCCCCTAATTCATTACTATATAATCTTTACACATCTCTTGGGAACATATATGCACCTTAAATATAATTGTTCAAAGGTAATATACCAGGAAATCAGTCTCTGCTCTCATAGCCTTGCAATGCATTGTTTCTTCTCTCTGGGATAAAATAGATTAATTACATTGAAAGTTGCCACCATTAATAGATTTATACCTAGTAAGGGAGGTAAAAAGCCTTAAATTCAACAAATATCTAACAAAATATTTAGTGTTTACTATGTATCCAGCATCAGACTAGTAATGGACTAAACAGCCATGGTCACTGCCCTATGGGAGATTCTTGCTTAGTAAGGGAAATGGTCAATCAATATACAAAACAACAGGCACTTTTACAGTTAGATACTACATTAAATGTTATATAGAGAGTGAATGGTGATTCAGGATGAAATAGAAGCTTTAGGAAAAAATGAGGGTTAGAAAATCATTTCTGCTAGTGAGCCTTGATTTGAAGTAAATGGAATGATGACATATGCATTCATGGAACTTCTTGAAAAAGCCTCTCATGGGCAAAGGAAACATGACATTTGCCCTAAGCAGGAATGAGAGATGAACTAATGCTAGAACCTCATCTACCTAATGTGGGTTCTTCTGAGATAACAAGGGTGAGAGAGTATATGAAAATTCTTTGAGGATATTAAGTTTCAGATGCCTACCACAGCATGGAATTTGAAGATACAGTATCTCAAGCAGAGCTCAAATTCACAATACTCTTTTGTTGTTGCTGAGAGACAGAGAGTGTGCATCTGCATGATCAAGAAGTCAGACAGAGGTGGGGGGAGAGAGAGAGAGACAGAGAGAGAGAGAGAGAGAGAGAGAGAGAGAGAGAATCTCAAGCAAGATCCATCTCCAGCGCTGACCCTGTCATGGGGCTTGATCTCACAACCATGAGATCATGACCTGAGCCAAAATCAAGAATTGGATGCTCAACTGACTAAACCACACAGGCACCTCCATAACACTCTTCTATTTTAAGTTTTCCTGGTAAGTTTTGTGGGGGACATTACAGAGGCCTGAAGAGTAAGCTTTACTATTTATAAATGGGGAGTTTCATCAGATGATCTTAACTTTCTCCTGTAATCTGGGAAGGCTGTGGTATGTAGCACAATTTGTACTTGAATATGTCCCCACAGATCTGGGTGATTCTGACATTACAGACCCAGAGGTTCTGCCAGAATTAAGATTTCTTCCCCTTGTGATAATGTAAACATTAAAATTATGGCCACCTGTATTAGTGTCATAACAAATTACCACAAACTTGGTGGCTTAAAACAATAGAAGTTTATCCCCTCACAGCTTTGGAGCTAGACATCTGAAATCAAGGTGCCAGTATGGTCATACTCCCTCTGAGGGCTCTAAAGAAGAATCCTTCCTTGCCTCTTCCAGCTTCTTATTGGCTCCAGGCACTTCTTCGCTTATGGCTGTATATTTTCAATTTCTGCCTCTGTCTTCTCATGGCCTTCTCCTCTTCTCCTGTCTCTTCACTGTGTGTCTTTTTTAAGGACACCTGTCATTGGATTTAGAGCCCACATGGATAATCCAGGATAATCTCATCTTGAGATCCTCAGTCACATCTACAAAGATTCTTTTACTAAATAAGATCACATTCATAGACTTGGATATATATCTTTGGGGGCTGGCCAACATTCAATTCCCATCTCACTCAGAAAATATGGGAAAGACAAGGCATTTCTACTCTCATTGTACATGGCAGTTGTAGCCATAAATAAATGAATATAGAATATTAACAGTAATACTAGCATGTCATCTGTGATGAAAAAACATCATCCACGGGAAAATGTTTAAGCCAAGTCAATGACACAAGTTTGAGATCTCTAGTGAATTCTGCCTTTCCCCCTCAGCCAGTCTTGGAACTTTAAGGTCTAAGTCCTTTCTGAATATTCTATTTTAAAGCCCTTCAGGACTGAGGTTAATTCTGTGGCCAGAATCCAGAGAAGCTGCTGATTTGCTATCAGGTACCTTTAAGAAAATGAAGAGTGAACCAGAAAGCCCCAAAGAAGTGCCTTTGGCTGCTTGGTAACCAGGACTACTACAAAGTAGTTCTGTTGTTTGAGATTAAGGTGGAAGTCCGAATGAGCTAAGAGATGGAGTAAGGCATGACTGAAAAAGCCAGGTCTTTGTTGAGTCACAGGATCTCAAGATTGGTCATTTTATTTGACCATCAGATGCAGTGATGAGTCTTCTGTACAACAATCTGCCAAGAAGCTTTCTGATCCATAGTTAGATATCTGGTGGCTCTTCCTTCATCCAGCATTAATAATAGCTTCCTCTATTATAAAATGGATTTTACCCTCTGTTTATTAATAGACAAACTGGCCTTCATTTTCCTGTATAAAGGGCCAAAATGATCCTAGTGACTTAGTTCCTCTCTTCAAAAATATTAAAACTTGGGGCATCTGAGTGGCTCAGTGGATTAAGCATCTGACTCTTGATCTTGGTTCAGGTCATGATCTCACAGTTTGTGACATCCATTGAGCCCCCCATCTGACTCTGCACTGGCAGTGTGGAACATGCTTGGGATTCTCTCTCTGGCCTTCTCCATCATGTGCACACTTTCTCTCTCTCTCTCTCTAAATAAGCTTAAAAAAACTTTTAAAAAATATTGAAATTTACCTTTTGCCACACATATCTGAGAGTCATGAGTCACTGTTGTAAGAAGGGTCTAAAATTGTCTAATCTTAGAGTTCACCTTGGCCATGGTTAGAATGTGCAGTTCAGGGGCAGCTGGGTAGCAAAACAGGAACAAAGAAGCTGAGATTTAAACACAAAACTGGGGAAATTAGTGGTATCTCTTACTCTGGGGATTTCAGCAGGATACTATTTCAGTCCCTGTGGGATAGGGTGGGGAATAAACTTTGAAAGGAAGTGGTAAGGAAATGAGAACATAAGGCAAAGATTGAATCTTTCCAGGGATTCTATTAGAAATAAGTTAAGGATGAAGAGAAGCAGGAACAGCCCTTGGAAACAGGGGCCAGCAGGAATAATAGAGGAAGTAGGGCCTAAAGAACTTTATAGTCAGGCTGAACCAAGATCTGAAGAGTTGGCTGGTCCTGGGAGGGTCATTGATCTGAAAGCTACAACTAAATTAATGGGTGAAAAGAATTAATGGAGTGAAAGAAAGGAGTGCCAGAACATGGAGAAATGGATGGGGTTCAGGGAGGCTCAAGATCTAGGGAGGCTGTGAAGTTAATTAGGAACCAGGGAGTCAGAGGAAAGATGTGGCATGATTCGAGCCTGGCACTCCCAGGGGAGGGGTGTGTCCCAGCTGTTTATCCAGGGATTCCTGGGCACACAGCAGCAGATACTTGCAGATACCAGCCCCTTGTGCCCATCGATGGTTACACACGGACTTCCCTGGGCTAGATCTGTCTGGGGTTGAGCAGTTTGACAAGGCCCACCATAACAATCTCTCAGTACAATTTTCAATCTCAAAAAGGGCGGGGTGGTTAAGGACATAGTTCAATAAGTAAAAAGGAATTAAGAAAAAGTTTCAGGAGTCTATCTTTAGGACAAATTAAATTTTAGTAATTAAATTTTAATTCAGTTTTTTCTATTATATTGCAATCTGACGAACTGCTTCGCAAATATTGACTTTAGAGAATGTTGAGTGGACCTATTTTAATTACTTCTCCAAGTCTCTTGCTAGTATTCAAATTAATTGCCCTTAAATACTCTGGTCACAAGACATAAACAAATGCAGTGGAGAAACAAGGATCAACTGTCTAGCAGATTCCCCAACTCAGAGGAGAGCAGCGATGCAGCAGCAATGGAATGCCCACTTTTTTGTTCAGGAGGACTCTACTGCTACAACCCAGTGAAGTGACACTCAGCATTTGGGCTCTAGTGCTGCCACTTGTTAGCTGAGTAACCTTGGAAAAGTTGCTTAACCTTCTTGAGTCTCAATTTCTGATCTGATACTTGGGATAGAAAATACCCATGTCCTAGACTTCTTAGGAGGATTATAAATAATGTATGTGAAATTTCCATCACAGTGTCAGGAACGGAGGCAGGGCAGCTATCATAACCAACACACTGTGTTGAACAGACACACCCGTTGTTGATAAAAAAGCATACATTCAGAGGCACCTGGGACTAAAGAAGGGAGGAGAGTGAGCCTTGGCTAATTTCTGACTAAATTGTCTGGCTAATTTCTCAGCAGCTTTGACTTGAGGAAAGTTCTTCTGAGTAAGCTTATATTTTCCATTACCCTTGAAGCTATGGTACCTTCCTACCACAGATGTTGGTAATTCCCAAATGAAATGCCATCTTTCCCTTAATGAAGAGGTTCAACATTCTCTAAAGTAATTTTCCATTCCTGGTCCTCCTAGGTGTTCTGTTGGCCATTGCATCTTGACTTGTTGGTAGATTATATTCAGCTGAGATCAAGGATTTCCCAGAGCTCTATTTAGATATGAAGGGGAGCCATGGTTTGAACAGAAGAACCTGTAGAACTTCTGACAGTTTTCTTTCATTGTTGGCTTTGCTTGTTGAGGGCTGAGAGTATAGTGTAGGATCAAGAATTCATAGCACATTTTAATACCTATAGGCCTAGAGATGTGTGCAAAGTTCTCCCCAGGAATGGAAAGACCTCACAGATTTCTCCTTATTTGGGGAGAAAATAGGTGGTAAATAGTGTGCCAAGATGGCTTACTAAGCAGTGTAACTCTCGCTCTGTACAAAACCTCTGAGTTTCAACCTCATGGGATTCTGACATCAGCTTTCACTTCCCTTATGGATAACCAGAAGTTGTGAAGTCAGGAACAATGTTTAACAACTCAATTAACTGGACAGATAATAGCTCAAACCCAGAATGTTATTGTTGGCTGGAATTGATTTTTTTGATTAGTGAGACTACAGATGTAACTTTATTTGACACTGCCTAAGCAAGCATTTTTTATAATTTTAGTTGAACACCCAGGAGACTCCTTTCAAACAGAAATAGAATAGCAAAGATGAGGACTGTGAGAGAAGGCAAACATACACACACAAATGTAGGGGGATTTTTTTTTTTTCATGTATATTACTTAGGCATAACCTGACATTTATGTTTTGTTGTTTTTCACACTGCCTCTGGTATTTTCGGAAAGATTTTTTTTATTTATTATTATTATTTTTTTTAGCTACCCTGAAGTTATCCTTAATGTGGAGCTCTCATTCCAGAGTCTTTTCTCAAAATATTTTGGATAAAATGCTGCTTGATTTTTCCCAGAGTGATTAAAGTGAATGCTCCTATTTTTTTTTTCAATAAACATAACAAAATGTAATTTGTTCCGAGGATATCTCACAGGCAGGGAAGCTGTTTGTCCATCAACAACCTTTTCTCATTGTTCCGCCTCTTCTACCTGGGCAGAATATTCATCCTGGCTCCTAACTGATATCCTTGAAGAAGTATCCTAGGGGGAGGGCTTCAATCATGGCTCTGCCACTCAGAAGCTGTCTTTAATGTCTCTGGACCTCTGTACTCTTTCCATAGTGGTCTTGTGTCATGAAAACAGTTCTGGACTAGAACAGGAGACCTGAGGTTTAGATAGTGACTACTTTGTTAGGTTAACAAAAAGTCCCTGTGTGGTCTGCAGTGTCTTCCTCTGTTTAAATGGTGGTAATCTCTAGATTTCATTCTGATTCTAAGATTTTGTGATGTTGTCTTCTGATCCCTGGTACAGGTGTCCCTCTGGCCTTGGTGACACAGTGGTAAATCACACATCTTTTGTGGATCCTTCATTTCTGGGGACAAGGATGGGTGTGAAACATAATGAGGAAAAAGAGAGACAGCAGTGACAAGTGCTCTTGTTCTCTCATATTGAATGGATTCACCCACAGGCCCATCTGTGCAGTGCGGTAGGAGGAAGTGAATCCAGGGATGGAGTGGGAAGCAAAGAGGAATGAAGTGTAGGGTCAAAGGGACCAGGCCTCTGAGCTATCTGTCTAGCCAGGACTCTTAAGTTACACTTCTCTTCTCTCCTCCCAACAGGAAGGGAGTAAGTTGCTTAGCACCATTGTTTCTGTCTTAATTCTTTACCTTGTCAGTAATAATTCTCTTTCTCCTTCTCATTACCATTTCTCCTTCTCCTCTCTCCTATCTCATTACTCAGTTCAGATAGTTTCTCTCTTTCTAAATAATGGCTTTATTGAGATATTATCTGTATACCATAAAATGCACTGTTTTAAAGTGTACAATTCAGGGGTGCCTGGGCGCCTCAGTCAATTGAGCATCTAACTCTTGGTTTGGGCTCAGGTCATAATCTCACAGTAATGGGATTGAGCCCCATATCAGGGTCTGTGCTGGGTGTAGAGCCTGCTTGGAATTCTCTCTCTCTCTCTCTCTCTCTCTCTCTCTCACTCTCTCAAAATAAATAAAATAAACATTAAAAAAGGGTGTACAATTCAGTGGGTTTTAGTATATTCACAGAAATGCATACAATTCTTTTTAGCAAGTAGAGGAAGGAACAATATAGTGATTTCAGAGGTGTCTGCACTAATTTTCTCCTTTTTAAATTTGTCTATTTACCATTTTTTCTTGTTTGTTTTCTGTTTTATTGTTTCCCCTCCCTTCCTTTGCTTAGATTTATTGGCTTTACTGTATTTCATTTTTCCTTATAGTTTGTAAGGCATACCAACATCTATTCACCAAGTTGACCATTCTTAAATTTCATCAAAAGTTTAAACTCATAGTTTTTGGATTCTCTGCAATTAAATACTACCTTTAATCCCTTCCCCAATAAAACAAAAATCTTAACATAGAACTTTTCCTTTTTATTTTCACCACCCCCACCACACTGAAACCATATTTTAGTTTTGTGTGGTAACATTATAGATTTCGCTGTGTTTCACTTATATTTTGGTTCACTATTCTATTTTTGGTATCCCATACATCTTTTCTCATTTTGCTGGAATTTACATTAATAATTCAGGAAAGATCTGAGAGAGGTAAACTTTCTGAGTGTTCATGTATCAGGAAATGCTTTTCTACTCTTCTGAATGCAGGTTTGGTTGCAAGCAGAATTCTAAATTCAAAATCATCTTTCAAAACCATTCAGATTCTTTTCCCCCCAGCATTTAATATGTCAGAAGTCTAATGCTGGTTTGCTTCTAATTCTTTTATAGATTATCTGTGTTTTTTTTTTCCTCTATGGGAACTTTTAGGATGTTTGGTTCCATTCATTCAATAATTATTTATTAAGAAGCTACTAGGCACAAAGCGCTATTACAGATGCTAGAGGTAAAAAAGTGAAAAAAACCAGAATTCTTTGTCCTCAAGGACTTGATTCTAGTGGAGGCAACAAGAAGACAAACAAACAAACAAACAAAACATATGGTGGGTCAGTGATAAATGCTGTGGAGAATGATAAAGTAGAAAAAGGAGATGAGGTGTGCTGTGTGAAAGTGGAGTATTGACATACTAAATATGAAAGCGAGGAAGTGAATTACTGAGACGACCTTTGGCCAGAGACATGAAGGGGGTAAAGGACAGATCAAGCTGTGCAGATATCTGGGAAGAATACTCCTGAGGAGGAAACTTCATGTGCAAAGGCCCTGAGGTGAGAACATTCCAGGGAAGTTTGAGAAAAAGCAAGGAGTTATTATGCCTAGTTGGAATATACCAATGAAAGTGATAGTTGTAGGAGATAAGATCAAAGAGAGAATGTGGGGGATGTGGGGTTAAATTCTGTAGGGCCTAATAGACCATTTTCAAAATTTTGATTTGAGTCTGAGTGAAATAAGAAGCCATTAGAAAATTGTGATAAGAAGAATGGCATTGAAAGAGCATGCTGGTTGCTGAGTTGAGAATAGACAACAAGGGAGACAAGAGTCAAAGAAAGGAGAATTTATGGGTTTGTCTAATATTCCTAGGGAAAGATGATGCAACTTGAATCACAGTTATAGCAATGTAAGTGGTGAAGAGTAGACATATTTTAGATTCTCCTTTTCATAATTTTAACTTAGAAATAATGTTTTAGGAGTTTATTTTTAAGTAATCTCTACACACAACATGGGGCTTGAACTCACAACCTCCAAGATCAAGAGTCACATGCTCTACCAACTGAGCCAGCCAGGTGCCCTTAACTTAGAAATAATTAAAAAAAATTTTTTTTAATGTTTATTTATTCTTGAGAGAGAGAGAGACAGAGACAGAGTGTGAGTGGATGAGGGTCAGGGAGAGAGAGGGAGAGACGGAATCTGAAGCAGGCTCCAGGCTCTGAGCTGTCAGCACAGAGCCTGACGCAGGGCTCGAACTCACAAACTGTGAGATTATGACCTGAGCTGAAGTCGGATGCTTAACCGACTGAGCCACCCAGGTGCCCCAGAAATAATTTTGTTTATACCTGTTAAAAGCATAAGAATGGTACAAAGGACTCCAATATACCCTTCACACAGATTCCCCAATTGTAATAATTATCACATTTGGTTTTCAATTTATATATATGTATCTATGCATGCATGTATGTGTATGTATATATACATATATAGATACATATATATTTATTATTACGATTTTTTGATCTATTTAAGAGTAAGTTGAAGACATGATGCCTTTATGATATATAGTGTATATTTTCTAAGAACATGACATACTCTTATATAATGACATAGAATGATCAAAGTCAAGAAAAAAAACATTGATGCAATGCTATTATTTAATCTGGAGACTGTTCATGTTTTGCCAATTGTCTCAGTAATGTCCTTTATAGAAAAACATCTGGTCCACTAGATTATTTTTAAGGAGGAAGGATTAGGGTTGGTTAAGGAGTGTAGGTTAATTTGGGGAGAAAAAGAAGAATCAAGGATGACTTTCAGGTTTTTTACTCAAGCAACTGGAGAATGTAGTTGCTATTACCTGAGCCTGGGAGGGTATCAGGAAGAATGGTGTATGTGTGCTTGGGAGATGGGGAGGAAGAGCACAGCAGTTCAGCTTTAGATATACTAAATTTGAAATGTTTGTTAGACATCCAAGTGGATATGTGAGTTTGTCTTCTGTGATCTGAAATTCCATCCTGATGTGCCTAATGTGAGTCTTTTCTATTAATTCAGCTAAGCACTGGTTAGATCCTTCAACATAAAGATATCATCTTTTTTTATGTGTAAGGAATGTTCTTCGACTCTTTATCTGAATGTTTCATTCCATTCTGCTATTTCCAGATGATGTTGGAACTTCTAAATTTGCCCTAGGTGTTTCTTAGATTCTTTTTTTTTTTTTTTTTTTTGAGAGAGAGAGAGAGAATGAGGCAGGGAGAGGAGCAGGAGAGAGAGAGAGAGAGAAAGAGAGAGAAGCTGAAGGAGGCTCCACACACAGCACGGAGCCCAACATGGGGCTCAATCCCACAACCCTGGGATCACAACTCCAGCCAAAATCAAGAGTTGGATGCTGAACCGACTGAGCCACCCAGGCACCCCTCTTAGAATTTCTTTTACATCTCCTATCTCTTAGGCTTTTTGTTGTTGTTCCAGCTGTGGGAATCCTTCTGAACATTCTTACAAGCTCACTAATTGTGTTGGTTCAGTACATCTTTTATTCAATAACAACTATAATTGAATTTCACATCATCCTCTTCTCTTTGACAGTATCAATTACATTTAAAGTTACTTTTTCCTCTTTTCTCTTTCAGAAAACTAACTAGACTCTCAGTTCTTTGCCTGAGGGGTTTAATGACTTTTTAATACGGCATTTGTTCTCTTAAAATATTCAGTGACTATTCCTGTCCTTTTATCATTGATTTGATATGAAGATGTCACTATTTGCTAATGGACATACCTGAAGCACACAGTCTTCTCCAACCCCAGAGTCTTCAATTCTGTTTAGTCTGGGTGCAAAAAATTCCCCAAAACTCCCCTAGGTGGTACCAACTTGCACCAATCTTTATGATATTTAAACTTGATCAGCATAATAGCCTCCTAATGGTATCACTCTTTTTGTCTTGCCCCGCTTCAATCTTTTCTCCATTCTGTTGCCAAAACCCAGCTTTTGGAATTGAAATATTAAATGGCATTTTACATTTTAAAATTTACATCTCTCATAATTTTCAGGATAAAATAGGAAATCCTCAGAGTGGCAACATGAGGGCAACATGATGACAAGTGTCATCTACAGACATTTGCCTGTATTCTGCTTATTTGCCTAATGTTCCAGGCACATCAAACTACAGGTGATTCTCTGAACATGGATCCATGCTTTTTATCAGCCTCTTGTCTACACCTGGAGTGCTCTACCTCTTCTCTGCTTCTGGAACTTCAAAACAACCTTCAAGATGCAGCATCTGTTGTACACCTGTGCCCAAGAACTACTCTATTGCCACTACATTCTGTCTCCACTGTGTTAATCACTCCCCTTTCTGAATTATGGTGCATTTTTAAATATACCTGTAGGTGTTATAAATAATTTATGTACGTCTTCTCCCCTATCAGATAGAAAGAGATTTAAATGCAGAGGTGTGTTTTATTCACCTCAGAATCTTCACTATGTACTATACATACATAAGAAACATCGATGCGATGCTATTACTTAATCTATAGACTGTGGCAGGGAGTCCCTTAAATGAAATGGAAAATCCCAAGTTGATTATAGCTGCTTTTCTGTTTAGAAAGAAGGGGATCTGGGACCTGATGTCTACGTACTCATGAGGATGTGGACTAATTAATGCCTAATGTTAGGACTCTAACAATTTTTTAGGACTTTCACTTTGAGATTGGTCTCTGATGTTGGCTCTACCATGGATTCCTTATAAAATAGCCACAGAGGCCACTTCCATGTCTCGCTTTTGATATTAAAGTAGTCCTCGAGCCTTGGGCAATGACCAATGAGGCCCAAGCAAGTATGTGGGAAGGGAAATGCCAAGACACAAGGAAACAGCCCCCAGCCAAACCACAGGGTAAACCCAGGAGTTCTGCTATGCGTGGGTTGAGGTCAAAACAGAACAATGAAGAAATCTTTCAGGCAGAGCAGGGGAATCCTGGTGCTCTAGTGGCAGAGAAGCTAGGTACAGAATGATAAAAGTCCAGTGGCAGGGATCTAGCATGGCATGCTAAGAAGTTTATACACCTCCAAGAGAAAACGGGAGGCCAGGGGAAGTTTTTAAATAAGAGATATAAAACCGTTTATCATACAACCTAGACTTCAGTGTCCAGTGTCCAGCTGTACGTTTGGGGTCTGTGGAGAGAAGAAATGACCTGGAGGTTTAAAAGAGAACATTCTAAGAATGGCATGAAGGTCTGTAAGTCCAAGGCACAGGATGAGGAAACAGGGGTAGGGAGAAGGTCATAACAGGAGGTTCACCTTGAAACATAAGTTGGGGTCAGATTGCAAAAGGTTTTATGGCATGGTAGATGTCATACTTCATTCTTTTCACTAAAAGGAACGAAGAAGGATTTTAAAGAGGGGAATGAAAGAGGGCAGAGGGAGACTGGTTTGAGGCCAGGCTTCTTGCTGAGCATCAGGGTTCAATCACAGATAAAGAAGAGATCCCTGCCAAGGCAAGGTGGTTCATGGAGAAACAGGGAGACAATCTTACTCCCTTAGGAGAGTCTGCTCTGGGTCTATAGTTTATTTCTGGGATCTTGACATTAGTTACTGGATTAGATCCAAATGGGGCCCTATCAAGAATGTGTTTAATAAAGTCAAAGCAGTCTTTTACCATTATTTCACTCATTCAATTAACAACTCATGCCTACTATTAAAAAAATAATGTTACTTCTGAAAGAAATCCAGTGTCTAAAACAAGTACACAAATGACTAAAATAAAGAATTAAACTAGGAATTAATAAAGCAGTGAAGAAAGGAATGAGGCACCTAAGTAAAGCATTTTGAGAAAGCAGCTGAAATGTCTAAGGGGCAGGAAGGAGTCCTGAAGGAAATGGAACCTGAGTTTAGATCTCAAGGATACACAAAGGGGATTAAATAGGATAGAATATTTCGAGAAGAGGAAAAACGATGAAGATATATGGATGAGATATCTAAATAGCATCAGCAAATAAATGTTATAGATGTTGTTTAAAGAAATTTCCTGACTCCTTGTACTAGTAATGGATTATCTCCATGGAAGTGCAACTATATCCCTTACCATCTTTCAGGTCCTTTTTTAAAAAAAAAGAAAAATTATTTTTGAGAGAGAGAGAGAGAGAGAGAGAGCAAGCGCATGGGCAGAGTAGGGCAGAAAGAGAGGGAAATAGAGAATCTGAAGCAGGCTCTGCACTGTCTGCAAAAAGCCTGATGTGGGGCTTGAACCCACGTATCATGAGATCATGACTTGAGGCCAAATGACTGAGCCACCCAAATGCTCCACCTTCTTTCAGGTCTTAAAGAGATCGGCTGCACTTTTTTTTTTTTTTTAATGTTTATTTATTATTGAGAGACAGAGAAAGAGCATGAGCATGGGAGGGGCAGAAAGAGGGGAGACAGAATCCGAAGCAGGCTACAGGCTCTGAGCTGTCAGCACAGAGCCCGACGCGTGGCTCGAACTCACAAACCATGAGATCATGACCTGAGCCAAAGTCAACACCCAACAGACTGAGCCAGCCAGGCACCCCCGGCTGCACTCTTTAACAACAATTCATATTATATTAGACAATCAACTAGGTAAATAAAGACATTTGTATAATTTCCAGGTGTAAAGACTTTGACCCCAGGAAAATAGGTATACCCTCTGATCCATCAAATCCACACCTAGGTAAATTTCCAACAGAATACATACTTATTTTTACAAAAGATATTTATAAGAATGTTCAGAGTAACATTATCTATAATAGCCTTATAACTGGAAATAATATATTATCCATTAAAAATATAGCTGTGACATATTCATACAATAATCTAATATACCACAAAAAGAATGAACTAAAACTATACACGTGAATGAATCTCAAAGCATAATGTTGAGTGAACGAAGCTAGATACACACAAACAAAGGACATTAAACTCATATAAAATTCAAAGTTGATAGACCTACTCTATGGTGTTAGTTATGAAGATAGAGGTTACCTTTGGTGAGGCTATGTTTACTCTTAAAATTCATTGAGCTATATACATACAGCTGAGCACTCTACTATATATGCATGTTAGTTTTCAATAACGATATTTACATTCATTTTAAAAATTCATTAGTTTCTGTGGATAAAAGGAAAACATGATTCTTCTGTAGTTAGTCTTGTTTGGAGGCAGCGTAACTGAGAATTATGGTCTATGTCCTAAGTGACATAATAGAAGCAAGCGTGGTACATTTTCCATGGGGCCAAAGAGGAATGGCACACTATCTGAATTGCAAATGGAGATTATCAAAGGCTTCCTGAAGGACACCCTGCTTCTGTGGATTCTTTTTTTTTTTATTTATTTTTATTTTTTTAATGTTTTATTTTATTTTTTGAGAGACAGAGAGAGACAGAGCATGAGCAGGGGAGGGGAAGAGAGAGAGGGAGACACAGAATCCAAAGCAGGCTCCAGGCTCTGAGCACAGAGCCTGATGTGGGTCTTGAACCCACAAATGCGAGATCATGACCTAAGCCAAAGTCAGAGGCTCAACCGCTCGACCAAATGGGCCACCCAGGGGTCCCCTGCTTCAGCGGATTCTTAAAGGAGAAATAGGAATTGATCAGCTTTGCCAGGGTTGTTAACTGAAGACAACAAAATCCACTTTAGCTGGTGCAAGCAGGTGTCTAGGGGCTCTTGGGTGGCTCAGTTGGTTAAGTGTCCAACTTCAGCTCAGGTCATGATCTCACAGTTTATGGGTTCAAGTCCCACATTGGGCACTGTGCTGACAGATCAGAGCCTGGAGCCTGCTTCAGATTCTGTGATTCCCTCTCTCTCTGCCCCTCCCCTACTAGTGCTCTGTCTCTCTCTCTCAAAAATAAATGAACATTAAAGAAAAAAAAAAAAGCAGGTGTCTACTCTGTAATAGTTTACACAGTATCTTGTAATGTCTGGGAACTAGGGAACAGAGATCATAGCAGTTTATACATAAGAAAGAAGGAGTATTTGAGACAAATGACTCAAATAAGACTGATTATACTTTCTTCTCTCAGAAATCAGTCCAGATTCTAGTTCAATAGCTGAAGAAAATGATGGACAGAACTACAGTGACACATTTACTATTAATTCAGATACAAACACAATATAATTAAATGTTTACTTTTCAAAGGGAAGAATAAAAGGGAAATACAAAGATTACACAGCACATAGAACAAATATAACATGAAAGAATCTTTTAAGTGGGTCACATGGAAATTCTATTCCATGCCCACAAAAGCAGAGGTTTCCTGGGGTCAGGTTATTATTATTTTTTTTTTAATTAGTTTTATTAAGGTATAAGTTATATGCCAGGAAATTCACCAACTTTAAGTGTGCAATTTGTTGAGCTTTGACAAATAACTAGAATTGTAACCAACATAATATAAAACGTTCCATCTCTGCATCAACTCTCCCAGACCCCTTTGAAGCCAATCCTACCCCTGTTACCTGTGTCCTGGACTACACTCACCTTTTGCCTCATTAATTTTGATTTTCTAGAAAAAAAAAATGAACAATATGTAGTCTTTTGTGGCTGCCATCTTTTATTTAGTACAGTGTTTCTTTAACTTTTAAAATTATCTCCCCCTTAAAGAACATTTTTAGCCATTTGTTACCTAATTGTTTCTCCCCTCTTTATGAAGTTTTCATGCCAGAGATATACTCTTGTCCATTTGTGTACCTATGTATATTTGTGTTTCATACATGGAAAGATTTTTTTCACACCTTAAGAATGGACTTCTGAGAATATATGATTTACATGTACACCAGTATAATGTTTTTGTAATTTATCGGTGGTTCATTTTAACTGCTGGGTAATTTTGATTATATGAAGAGACATCTGTGAAGTGAGTAAGAATAACTGCAAATGTGTTACAAAGGTCAGATACTAAGAGTATAATTCAATCACTGCTCTTCCTCAGATATGATCCTCAGTCTCCCTGGTGTCAGTAAACAGATCTCTAATCACACAATTGTTCAAGTTAGAAATTTGGGAGTGACTGAGATACTTCCCCCCTCCTTCATTTCCCTATATACAATCTATTAAATTCTGTCAATTTCACCTCTAGATCATTTTTAAAATCTGGTCTCAAGGGATCAGATTTTGCCATGACCCAGAACATTGCAGACATGGAAGGATTTTTTTAAAAATGTTTACTTATTCTGAGAGAGAGAGAGAGAGAGAGAGAGAGAGGAGAATGCATGCACAAGCAGAGGGGGTTGTGGCAGAGAAAGAGGGAGAGAATCCCAAGCAGGCTCTACACTGTTAGCACAGAGCCTGATGGAGGGTTGGATCTCATTACCCTGGGATCATGACCTGAGCCACCCAGGAGCCCCAGGATTTTTTTACTCTGAAAGAAATGGGAAGCCACTGAAGGAATTTAAATAAGAAAAGAAATGACTTAGTGTAACTAAAGGATTACTAACTCTTTCATTTAATAAATAATAAATTAGAATGTGGATAATGGGTTAGAAGGGACTAAGACTATTTAGGGAAAGGATCTTTTCAGAGGAAAAGTGATAGTGGTTCTTCCACGAATTTGAAGGTGTGGGAATGGGAGAATTGGGAGATATGCTGTGTTTTCAGTGGGACCCATGAGAATTTAGCCAAGGCCTCACTGCTAGATTACAACATAACTATGGTGAGAAATTCACATATACACTCCTATTGTTTGTTGCTGCTTCGATGTAGTTGATTTTCCTTGGCCAAACTATTTAGCATCCTAAATGAATTATGAATACTCTTGCATCATTTGCTGATGAGTTGGAAGGAATTAGAGAATTAGAATCATACTTAAAAGAGAAATATTTTGTGCACTTAATGCATCTACTCAACTTTCCTTCCATGCTATAATTTTTCCCCACTGGCTGTCACAGTAATAGTATCCATGTGTCAGCTTCAGATGGTCTGCAATCCAGTTTTATGCAAACTGTTTTGACTATGTACATACATACATGTCTCTGGGGGCCTCTCGATGAAGTCTTTAACCTATTAAAGCTTAACAATCAATGACTTAACTATGTTTTCAGTCTCAAGTATACAGATATGCATATGACATAGTCTTTATTCTTAAGGTACATAAAGTTTATATCATATACACAGATAAGTGACAAAGTCATATTGCCAATGCTAGGAAGGAGATATGAACAAAGCTCTGGAAGTTTTGTCAGTTATATTTGTGTTTTGTCTCTTCTAGGCGACTTCTGAAATATGGCTGACCACAACAGTTCTTCCTGCAGTCCTATATTGACACCCCATTTAACCAGGCTCTACTTCATAGTGCTCATTGGAGGACTGGTGGGCATCATCTCTATTTTGTTCCTGCTGGTGAAAATGAACACGCGGTCGGTGACTACCACAGCAGTCGTTAACCTGGTGGTGGTCCACAGTGTTTTCTTGGTGACAGTGCCTTTTCGCTTGACATATCTCATCAAGCACATCTGGACATTTGGGTTGCCCTTCTGCAAATTTGTGAGCGCCATGCTACACATCCACATGTACCTCACATTCCTGTTCTATGTGGTGATCCTGGTCATCAGGTACCTCATCTTCTTCAAGCGCAAGGACAAAGTGGAATTCTACAGAAAACTGCATGCTGTGGCGGCCAGTACTGGCATGTGGCTGCTGGTGATTGTCATTGTGGTACCCCTGGTTATTTCTCAGTATGGAAATTATGAGACGTATGATGAGAAACACTGTTTTAAATTCCACAAAGAACTTGCTCGTGCCCACGTACAAGTTATCAACTATATGATAGTCACTATTGTTATAGCCATTGCAGTGATTCTCTTGGTCTTCCAGATCTTCATCATTATGTCAATGGTGCGGAAGCTACGCCACTCCTTATTGTCCCACCAGGAGTTCTGGGCCCAGCTGAAAAACCTTTTTTTTATAGGAGTCATCCTTGTTTGCTTCCTTCCCTACCAGTTCTTTAGGATCTATTACTTATATGTGGTGGCACAGTCAAGTGACTGTAACAACACTGTTGCATTTTATAATGAAATCTTCTTGAGTGTAACAGCAATTAGCTGCTTTGATTTGCTGCTCTTTGTTCTTGGGGGAAGCCATTGTAAACAAAAGATAATTGACCTTTGGAATTGCTTTTTGTGCCGCTAGCCACAAACCACAGTATTCAGAATTCCTTTATATTGGGAGTAAAAATGGGCACAGAGAGGCAGGAAGCGTTATTTCCTTACTTGATTAAAACCATGCCTTGATGCAGCCAAACAAAAAGACTATAAAATGTCAGAGCATTCATGCCAGTTCTTATTTAATCCCTGCCATCTCTAAATGATGTCTATAGAAAGACTAGTGATGTTCAGTCCTCTTGGAGCTGCACTACAGCATTATTTTCCAGTATAAAATGTCTACTTGGCCCATGTAGGTACCATGGGTTTAATGGTTTCTGAGTTTCACCAGCTTATTTTGGTTTCATCAGTTTGAAACATGGTCTTTTTCAGGCTTTGGACAGATTTAGCCCTCTAGTTCTTTTCATTCCACTTAACCTTAGGTAAATTAATCCTGGCAATGAATCAGCCCCAAAGGCACAAACTCTACTTGGTTAACCAGATAAGATGTCCATTCAATTCCCACCCTGACAAATAACAGATAAGGGTGGAGAGCAGTAAGACATTTTTCTAGATTATCATAACTTTGGTAGGAAGTCACTTATCTAGCAATAAAGAGAAACAGAACTCCTTGCAGCCTTCTGCGGTAACAAGGCTATCTAGATTTGTCCTTTAAAAAGTCAAGTTTAAGAACATGGGATCAACATCCTCAATAAATCCAAAAATCATTTAAAAGTTTACTAAACATATATAAATGAGGGTGAAACTATAAGTTAAATAATATTCCTCACCAATATGCTGGTAAGCATTAAAATGAGTTCCTAAGGAAATGATTAATTTTTTTTCCCTTTATGTTTTTTGAAAATAACTCTAGATGTCTTGAGCCACAGTTAATTTAGATTTTCCTTGGAAACAGAATGTTATACTTTTTAGAGTTACCTTCTACTCTTAAAGTTACAAGTCTTTAAACAAAAACAATATTCTTAAAAAAGACCTTTTGAGAAATCTAAATAAAAATTAATTTAAGGGGCACCTGGGTGGCTCAGAAGGTTAAGTTGGCCCTTGTCTGACTCTTGACTTTGGCTCGGGTCCTGATCCCATGGTTCCTGAGTTCAAGCCAGACTCCACGTTCACAGCATGGAACTTATTTGGGATCCTCTCTCTCTCTCTCTCTCTCTGCCTCTCCCCAGCTCATGCTCTCTCAAAATAAATAAATAAACTTAAAAAAAAAAAAAAGGAAAAATTAATTTAGACTATGAGATTAGGCTGCTAAGTTGATACATAGGTTTGTGGGTTTTTTTCCCTTCTTGCTCATATTTCTACTATTTTCCCCAAAGTTTTATAATTTTGAAACTCTCCGAGGAACTGATGCAGTTTCATTTTTAATATTTCAGAAAACCTAAAGTGATTGGTGCTAGGGATAAAAGAATGGAATGAATTAAGTTAAGGTTTTTTTCCCAGCAAAATAAATGTTCAGAATTTAAAGATTTCTCTTAATTTGTTATACTCTATGGATCCATAAATTTATCAGATGAATAAGAAATATCCCTGTGAGTTTCTATGATCACTAAAATTACTAATTCATAGAAAATAATTTTGAGGAAGACAAAGCAGCAACATGCTGTATCGATGACTTGTTACCAAAATTTTCCTGTTTTGAAATTTCTTTTATCTATTCTTCTTTTTTTAAGGTTATATTTCCTTTATTTCTTATTTGCCTTCTTTTACCATTTTTTCTTAGTTTTTTTTTTCCTTCTCATGACTCATAAAAGTTGTAAGGAAGTTTCTAAGATCTACAAAAGTTTTAAGAAAATCTGTTACATCCATAAAACTTGTAGGAAAATAATTAGTAAAATATAACAAAAATAAATAGCATAGAATAATACAAATAGTAAAACATTAAAATTTCCAAACAGTTATTTACAGAAATTACATCAAATTTCTTTTCTTATATATCTATGTCTTACTATCATAATATCTGCTAGCTTGTAAAATAAATGTATTATAACCTCTTCCAGGTTTTTAATATGTTAAGCTCAGACATTATGCTTTTCCCTATATTATTATATATCATAATAAAGGTCTATTTCTGTGGACCTCTATGAAATATTACCCAAAATATAGAAATGCAATATTCCATAACATAAAATAACTTAATCATCAATATTTAGAAAATAAGTGGACATTTTCAATTTGTCTGTTTGCTGTTTCTCATTACTATGAAAATGAATCTCATGCAGGAGTGGGGGCATTACTGGCCTCTCTGGCCATTTTTGAATATCCAAATCATAAGAGTATACTACTGGCAATTGTGGCTGGGGTCAGAGACATTTTGCCTTGCACACAACTGTCTGCATAATAAATAATTACCAGGTCTCGCTGTGTATTTGAATGTTCTTCCAGACATTTATGAAGTGAAACATATGTAAATAATAATTAGAGCAGTTAGTCAGGTTTTATTCTATTTTCATAAACACATAGTGTTTTTTGGTATAGTTTTAATTTTCTGAATTTTCCAGAAATGTAGCTACCATGGCATGGATATTGAGGAAAGATTTTATTATGTTTTCCTCAGAACTTTACCAAGAGTTGTTCATTCCTTTGTAAAATCACATTATCAATGGTGACACCATCTATGGCATTAAAATACAACAGAACAAACCTGTAAACAATATTTGTAGCTGTTGTATTCAGATAGATACTAGAAATAGGTGCCAACATCAGACTGCCTGATTTTGTCTCCTTTGGTGATGTCTGAGCATTTACACATTGAAATATATTAAACATATATATATATATATATATATATATATACTACTTTATTACAAATAACTGTCGTCTTCATTATTCATTTGTTACAGTTAGAACATTATATATTTAATACTGTAAGAAGGTTATATTATCTGTGAATTTTGTTTTAAAATGGTAAAAGTGTTACCAAATATTTGCAATAAAAAGTAAGGTTTGGGGTCTGCAATCATTGAGACCAACTGAGCCAGCAAAGAGTCAATTTAAAAGGCGGATTTATCAATTATGACATTATGAACAGAAAAAATATTCTTATATTTCAGGAATACTTAAACCTCAGGTTGATTCAATTCTAAACTATTTCTTTCATTTCTGCAGTGATTAAAAGAGTAAATGTAACTTTTTAGAAAATATATATGTGTATTTTCTTTTTTGATAAGACAAAGGCACTTCCCTTTGAGGGAACTCACGACTCTCAAATTGGCTCGTGGTCAATATCTACCAGATTTTAAACCCAGGGATAATGACAATTTTTTTTTTTTAATTTTTTTTAACGTTTATTTTTGAGACAGAGAGAGACAGAACATGAATGGGGGAGGGTCAGAGAGAGGGAGACACAGAATCCGAAGCAGGCTCCAGGCTCTGAGCTATCAGCACAGAGCCCGACGCGGGGCTCGAACTCACTGACGGCGAGATCATGACCCGAGCTGAAGTCGGCCGCTCAACCGACTGAGCCACCCAGGCGCCCCGATAATGACAATTTTTGAGGCACCGACAGAAAGATTGTTTCTGGTATCCGTCAAGAAAAGCTCTCTACTCAGCCTTTGTTCATTTCTTATTTTTCCTCTGAAAAGGTCTTTGGGTCCCTTTCCTCCTTAACCTGACATAGATTAGGTAGAAAGAAACTATTTTGCCTGTAATCTTTGTGTGGAATGATTCAACAAGTGGTGAAAATAAGTAAATCCTCCTCTAATCCTCCTCATTGGGGCTGCCAGTAAAACTGCTTTCCTAAGCTAATAAAGGGGTTGTGAAGGAGAGCACTGAGCCAAGACATTCTCAGTCATCAACTCTTGAGTGGAAGGTCAGTGAGGTGAAACTGTGAAATTGCCATTTATTAGATTATGCAGATTTTGCTCACGTAACCTCTAATAAGATGAGGCATGGACTGAGGACTCTCACACCTTTTGGGGGTGACAGGAACAGGAAATTCTCTTTGTAATAGGGGCTGGTTATAGCACTTTGGAGATAGTTGGTAACAAAAGCCCTATGGTAACAGGGCACAGTGATGGTGGATTTACTTGGATAATGCCAAAAAAGAAAACCCTAAAGACTCCCCCCAAAAACTGTTATAATAAAGGAAATCAGTAGTTACAAAATACAAAATCAATAGTCAAAAATCAGCTGCATTACTATCTACTATCAACAAGCTATCAGAAAAAGAAATTAAGACAACAATCACATTTACAATTACATGAAAAAGAATAAAATACTTAGAAATAAATTTAACCAAGAGGTAAAAGAGCTGTACAAAGAAAACTCTAAGACATTAATAAAAGAAACTAAGGAAGATGCACGGAAAGATATTCCATGCTCATGGACTGGAAGAATTATTATTGTTAAAATGTCCATACCACCAAAAGCAATCTACTGATTCAATGTAAAATCAAAACTCCAATGGCATTTGTCACAGAAATAGAAAAAAACAATCCTAAAATTTGTATGCAACTACAAGAGATCCCCAAAAGCCAAAGCAATATTGAGAAAGAAGAACCAAGCTGGAGGCATCACTCTTCCTGATTTCAAACTATATTACAAAGCTATAGTAATCAAAACAGCATAATACTGGCTTAAAAACAGACCCATAGATCAATGGAGAATAGAGCCCAGAAATAAACTAATGCATTTATAATCAATTACTTTATGGCAAAGGAGCCAAAAATATACAATGGGGAAAGGACAATCTCCAGTAAATGGTTGGGAAAACTGGACCTCCACATGCAACATAATGAAATGGGACTCTTATCTTATGCCAGGTACAAAAATCAGCTTAAAATGGATTAGACTTAAATTTAAGATATGAAACCATAAAACTCCTGGAAGAAAATATAGCAAGTAAGCTCCTTCACACTGGTCTTGGCAATGATTTTTTTTTTTCGATTTGAAACCAAAAGTAAAGGTAACAAATGCAAAAATAAAAAAGTGGGACTACATCAAATTAAAAGGCATCTTTACTGTGAAGGAAACCATCAATAAAATGAAACAGCAACCTGTCAAATGAAAGAAAATATTTGCAATCAAATAGCCAATAAGGGATTGAAATCCGAAATACATAAAGAACACATAATTCAATAGCAACCCCCCCCCCCAATCTGATTAAAAATGGGCAGAGGAACTGAATTGATGTTTTTCTAATTAAGACTTACAAATGGCCAACTGGTACATGAAAAGATGCTCAGTGTCACTAATCTTCAGGGAAATGCAAAGCAGAACCACAAAATGAGATATTACTTCGCACTGTTAGAATTGCTGTCACCAAAAACACAAGAGATAATAAATGTTGGTAAGGATGTGGAGAAAAGATAACCTATATGCATTGTTGCTGGAATGTGGATTGGGAGAACCACTATGGAAAAAAGTACAAAGGTTCCTCAAAAAATTAAAAATAGAACTATCATATGTTCCAGCAATCCAATTTCTGGGCATATATCCAAAGAAGTTGAAAACAAGATCTCAAAGAGATATCTGTACTCCCATATTCATTGCAGCATTATTCACAATAGCCAAGATATGGAAACAACACAAGTGCCCATCAACAGATAAATGGATAAAGAAGATATGTACAGTTGACCCTTGAACAACGTGAATTTGAACTGGGTATGTCCACTTATGCACAGATTTTTTTCAATAAATACAGTACAGTTTTGTAAATGTATTTTATCTTCCTTATGATTTCCTTAACATTTTCTTTTCTCTAGCTTACTTTTTGTAGGAATACATATATAAAACAGGTAACATACAAAATATATGTTAATCAACTTTTTTTTATTGGTGAGGCTTCTGATGGGATTTTAGAGTAATGGGGGTCCAGAGTTGATGGCCAAGAAAAAATTCTTGAAATGTCTTTGGTGCAAAAAAGGTGATTTTATTAAAGCACAGGGGACAGGGCCTGTGGACAGAAAGACAGGCACTGGGATTGTGAAGAGTGACTGGTTATACACATGGAGTTGGGGGAGATAAAGTCAAGAGGAAGTTTCTTAATGGGATTTCCATATGCTAAAGAAGATTCAAGTATTACTGGATTACTATTGTCAAGCTAAGGCTGTTTTTTCCTCTAGCAAAGCACTATCATTTAGACAGTGGGGAGTTCCTGGAGATTAGGCTATTGATAAGATTGCCTTTTTCTTGTAATTTACTAAAACATATGTAAACTGATGGAGACTCATACCTTGCATGACTGTGATCTCTATCAGTTAACCAGTTAACCATTTGTTTTCTTTCCTTTGTTCTTCGGTAGCCAGGAGTGCCTGAGGAATGTCACACATATCCCACCTGGGGAAAGGTGATTTGGGGGGTGGGGGGTCAGCTTGCCTTATGTGGCCTCATCAGCTTCCAAGTCTACAGCAGACTGTAAGTATTAAGTTTTGGGGGAGTTAAAAATTATACATGCATTTTTGACCAGGCAAGGGGTTAATGCACCAACCCCTGTATTGTTCAAGGGTCAAATATGTGTGAAGTTAAAAAAAAAAAAAAAAAAAGTAAAAGTTATAGAAGTCGAGAGTAAAATGGTGGTTGGTGGGGAAATGGGGAGATGTGGGTCAAAAGGTACAAATTTGTAGTTATATAGGATAAGTTTAGAGATCTAATGTAAAGGCATGACTATATTTGATTTTGTTTTGAACACTGGAAATATGTTAAAAGAGTAGATTTCAAGTGCATTCCTCACAAATGTGGTAACTATGTGAGGAGATATGTTAACTGGCTTAACTGTAGTAATCTTGCACTATGTATATGTGTATCAAATCAACATGTTATACACTTCAAATATACTTAATTTTTATTTAAAAAATCTTTTATCCTGGGAGCACCTGGGTGCCTCAATCGGTTGGGTGTTCAACTTCGGCTCAGATCATGATCTCATGGTTTGTGAGTTTGAGCCCTACGTCAGGCTTTGTGCTGATAGCTTGGAACCTGGAGCCTGCTTCAGATTCTGTCTCTCTCTGTCTCCCTCTGTCCCTCCTCCACTTGTGCTGTCTCTCTCTCTCTCTCTCTCTCTCTCTCTCAAAAATGAATAAACATTAAAACAAATAAAAAAAAATTTTAGCGTCTTCCTCTCTGCCCCTCCCCCCTCAAAAATAAATAAACTTTTAAAAAAAAAGGGGCTGCCTGGGTGGCTCAGTCAATTAAGTATCCAACTTGGGACTCAGGTCATGATCTCGCAGTTCCTGAGGTCAAGCCCAGCGACTGGCTCTGTGCTGACGGCTCAGAACCTGGAGCCTACTTTGGATTCTGTGTCTCCCGGTCTCTCTCCTCTCCCCTGCTCACACCCTGTCTCTCTCTTTCTCAAAAATAAATAAACAAACATTAAAAAAAAATTTTTAATATTTTAATGATAGTATTTGCTTTCACCTTTTGTCATATTGAAACCACTGTCAATATAAAAAAGGTAAATATTTTCTTTAACACTAGATGGCAGCCCAAAGTAACCAATTGTATCTGCTTTTCAAAGCTTGTTTACTTGAGTTTTAAGCTTAATTTACTTACCAAAAAAAAAAAAAAAAAAAAAAGGAGGTTGGGGAGAAGAGAAAATTAAGTAAGAAAAATAAACTTTTAGCATTTTCAGAACCCTACACAAAAGATTGTTTTTCTTAAAAAAACTATTTCATAAAAACTGTGTTTTTTTTGTAGCAGGTTGGTTGAGAAGATACTGTTAAAATATATCTCTAGCTATAAGAGCAAAAATAATTCTGAAAGAAAGTATTTTTTTTAGTTCATATTTAGAGGTTTTAGTACTTTATTTTAATAATGGTTTGTTGCAACTAATTTTTTGATCCCAAATTAAGTTAATTCTTAGAAATAATGTATAGAGCACAAACAAAACACCATTGTTTTTGTAGAGGATTGGGATTTTGGTAACCTGTTTTTGTTTCATTTTGTTTTGAATGCTTGCCAATTAGCAAAACATTTGAATGCTTTTAAGACAGGGTTTCTGGGCTCCTGGGTAGCTCAGTCTTTTAACCATCTAAGCTGACAGCTCAGAACCTGGAGGCTATTTCAGATTCTGTGTCTCTGGCTCTCTCTGCCCCTCCCCTGCTCGCACTGTGTCTCTCAAAAATAATAAAATAAAATACTAAAAAAAATTAAAAAACAAAACAAAACAAAACAGGGTTTCAGGAAACTCCCCTACATTTGAAATCCTGAAAAGGCTAGAGTTTATGAGAAGCAAGCCAGTACCTTACTTAAGTCTTTCTCTCCAATGACACAGCCTTTGACTAGCTCTCAGAACCTTTATTTTTCTAACTTGTAGATAGTGTGATGAGATATTTCTCTAACCACTATGATATGATTTATCACTGCTGAAACCTGTATCAGAAAAAAAACAATCCAGGGAAGAGAAAGCAAGTTAAGATTTATCCTCTCTGTCACAAGAATAAATATATGGTGTCCGTTGGATGCCAAGTAGAGAAGTATTCCTGAGGAATATGTATTGTGATTTCTGATGTGAAAAAGTTGGTTGTTGTTTTAATAATCTCAAGCTTTAAGAAAAATTACAAATAAAATATAAGTAACTTCTTTTTCCTGAACAATTTCAGGACAAGTTACTGACCTGTTGCCATATCACTTCCTAATGTTTTAGTGAGAATTTCTCATCAACAAGGTCTGTTTCTCCTATAAATGATTATACAAGCTTAAAAATCAGTAAGTTATTGATTCATGACTACTATCTAATCCAAAGACCCCACTGCTTCTGTCTCCTTCACTCTGGAATAGTTCTTTGGTCATTCCTTATTTTACACGACCTTAATACAAACACGTGTTTTGTAGTTTGTCTCTTAGTTTGGGTTTGCCTCATGATTAGATTCAGATTATGTATCTTTGGTAGAAATATCACAGAAATGCTGCTGCTTTCTTTCTTTTTTTTTCTTAAAGTTTATTTATTTTGAGAGAGAGAGTGCATGTACCAGGGAGGGCAGAGAGAGAGGGAGAGAGAGGGAGAGACGGAGAGAGAGACGGAGAGAGAATCCCAAGCTGACAGTGAGGAGCCCGACACCAGGTTTGGTCTCACAAACCCGAACCTGTGAGATCATGACCTAAGCTGAAACCAAGAGTTGGACACTTAGCTTAACCGATTAACTCACCCAGGTACTGAAAGGGCGGACCTACGCCGCCGACTCCATCTTGTTCTGTGTCCTCCACCTTGAGTGACTATGTCCCCGACATGCCCCTTTCCGGGAAAATCGCAGAGGGGCGCCTGGGTGGCTCAGTCGGTTAAGCAGCCGACTTTGGCTCAGGTCATGATCTCGCGGTCCATGAGTTCGAGCCCCGCGTCGGGCTCTGTGCTGACAGCTCAGAGCCTGGAGCCTGTTTCAGATTCTGTGTCTCCCTCTCTCTGACCCTCCCCTGTTCATGCTCTGTCTCTCCCTGTCTCAAAAATAAATAAACGTTAAAAAAAAAAAAATTATAAAAAAAAAAAAAAAGAAAATCGCAGAAACCTCAGACCACGCCTCCTCCCCTTGAGTAACCTCCCGCTCACCCGTTCAAACTTCCCGATCAAAACACGCCTGGCGACCTGCGTAAGAGGACTCCGACCCTTCCTCAGCCAATCGGCCGAGGCCATGACCCTTCTCCAGCCAATCGGCTGAGGCCACAGCCATTACGTCACCAACTGCCCCTAGACCCCAACAAAACCTTTGTGCTTTAGAAACTCGCTCTCTCTCCCCGGCATCTCACCGCTGCGTCGTCGTCGGTGCAGGTAGGGGATTGAACTTAAGCTAGCTCGAATAAAGGCTCTTTGCTTTTGCATCGGACTCGGCTCCCTGGTGGTCTTTGGGGATCACAAATTCTGGGCATAACAGTACCACATTGTTTCTTATTATATCTCATTACCATGAGGTGGTCTACAATTTTGACTTGTCCCATTGATGTGGGAAACAAAGGCAAATGAAAAATTAAATTACCTTACTGCCTACAACCCACTGACAAGTCCTTGAAACAGGCAGAGCAACCTTCCTTTGGGACCTCAGCTGCCTTGATGCTGACACTTTGCTAAGGACAAAACGCAATCTTAGCACAACCCTCAGGATCCTGTGAGTCTTTGGCATATGAAAGTCCTTTTGAAAACTTCCCCTTATCTTTACTTCCCCCAACTGTATAATCAGGTATATAATCAGTCACCCCTCACAACCCTAGTGTAGCACTTTCTGCCCAAGGGTCCTGTCCCCACGCTTTAATAAAACCACCTTTTTGTAACAAAGATGTCTCAAGAATTCTCTCTTGGCTGTCAGCTCTGAACCCCAACACTTCAAACCACATCACCATTACTGATGACAGTCACTTTGGTCACTTAATTAAGGTAGCGTTTGCCAGATTTCTCTACTGTGAACTTCCTTTTTTTTTCTTTGTAATTAAGTATTTTGTGGGAGCTATTTTGAATCTATGTGTAATATTCCTCATCAAACAATGGCCAACTATCATGGAAAGATGCTCAATATCACTAGCATTCAGAGAAAAGCAAATAACATTTTTATCAGAAGATTTTTTTAAAGTTTAATAATATTTCTTCATTGTGAGGGTAAAAGTCACTGTTGTTGGAAGGGCATATTAATATTGCTTTTTGGGAGAGCAATTTGGAAATATTTATAGAAGTTTTAAAGGTACCTATCTCTTGGTATAGTAATTCTACTTCTATAAATATGTCCTCAAGAAATCCACAATGCACAAAGATAGAGGATGTATAGTGCAAGAGTATACTGCAGCATTATTTATATTAGCAAAAAGCCAGAAAGGAACTAAATGTCTTCAAGTGGGGTGATTAACTAATAAGCCATGGCATATTCATGTTTTGGAATTGTGTGAATTAACTGAAAACAGAAGTCTATGTTTTGACTTGGAAGAAAACCTCCATATTATTAAGGGTAAAAAAGCAAGTTGTATCCCTTCTTCATATCTCAGGTTGTATGCACACAACCAATCTTTAAGCAGATCCTTTCAAAATATATCCCAAATCCAAGTACTTCTTATCACCATTATCACTCTGTGCCATCATGGCCCAGCAAGAAACAGGTCGCTCATTAAAGCACAGTAATTTGGGGAGGGTGTATGAAAGGCACTATTTAAACGTATAAACTGAGTTAGAAAACTCAACAAGAGATAGTATGAAATCTCAGGGTTAGCAACCTTGCAGAGCCCTCATTAGCATAGGTTAAAGGGGTGAATGTTAGATGTTATAGAACCTAGAAAGCAAAGGCATTTGAAGAGGGTTGCCTAGGAGGAGCTATGGATAGAGGCACACATCAATTCCTGTGACCCTGCAGGAAGTGAATCAGGACAATAAATAACCCTCCTCACTCTCTTCTTGCTCTCCAATTTCTGCCAGTGTCCCTCACTGGCTGAATCAAACCAGCCTTCTAGGGCACAAAACACCATGGTGAAGGATGGAAAGTGAATCTGGAGAAGCAAACAGAAAACATCTAGAACACACCTTTATCCAAGGCACCATCTTCTTTTGCCATAGCCTCCTGCAGGTTCTTGATTGCTCTCAGGGCTTTTTCATTTGCCACTATGTTGTCATTTATGTAGCAGTTAAAGGAATCTTTTATTTCTCTGCTCAAAACTTTTTAATGGCTTCTTATCACACAGTAAAATCCAAAGCTACTGGGCATTTCTCCAGCATCATGGTGATCATTCCCTAGGTCACTTCAACCTCACAGGTCTTGCTATTCCTTGAATTTACCAATCAAGTTCCAGCCTCAGGATTTTACACCTGCTGTTCCTGCCTGAAACACTCTTTCCCCAGATATTCCCAGAGTTTTCCCCTTTATTTCATTTACATTTCGTCTAAAGTGTCACCTCAGGGCACCTGGCTGACTCAGTCGGTAGAGCATGTGACTCTTGATCTCTGGGGTTGTATGTTTGAGCTTCACATTGGGCACAGAGCTTACTTCCATACAAAACCAAACCAAACCAAACCAAACCAAACCAAACCAAACCAAACACACAAATATCTAAAAAAAGAAGTGTCCCCTCTCCAGAAAGACCTTCACTGATCATCTCATCAAAAATGTACTCCTTTTACACTCTATTCCATACCTTGCTTTATTTTTCTTCACACTATTTCTTACTCTCTGGCATTATATAATTCATTTATTTGCAATTTTAAGTTAATTTTCTCTCTTTAGATTGAATGTCAGCCTCAAGATAACAGGAATTTTTTTTTTCTGGTTTGTTTATTGTTGCAAACTCAGAATATAGAACAGTTTTTAGCAATACATGCTCATTAAATGTTGATAAAGGAACAAATGAATTAATGAATCCTCCAGGGTGCATGAGGGAGCAATAGCTTCCACAATGCACAGGAACAATCCATAATGTACCTTTTTATATATACATAAATAACCAGAAGTAACAGCTTTTATTATGGCTTTTATTGCATTACAATGTAATCATAAGCCATGAAACAATTTGGTCTGCTCAGTAAGTAAAGTATATCTATATTTTACTAGCCTTAAGTGATAAGATAGCTTTTCTACTCATTTGCCAACAACAGTTGTCAAATACAAGCCATTTGACTATTGATATGGGCCTTTGTGTATCCTGAGAAATGGATGCATTCTATGGTGACTATTATGAACTAATGAAGCCATTGGGCTTTGGGATAGATATGATTTAGTATTTACAAGCCATTTTCTTTAAAAAGTCTGTCCTGGATTTAATTACTTTTGTTATGGCAATGGAAAAACACTTTAACAATTGCCTAATGAGCTAAAAACAAGGCTGGAAATTTCAGTCATTCAGCTGTTTCCTTTCAGTGGGCATGTGAGCCAGTTCACCTTCTCTTATTTTCTTCAGATCTGAACAATTGTGATAGTAGCACTTTAAAGCTACATAAAAAGAGCTATATAGAAACGTGGCATTCATTGAAGGCTTATAATGATTTTTAATATGCCTCAAGGAAAGGACTCTTTAATGATAACTATTTCTTCACATGTATTTTTGTTTGTTTAATGAGAATGATTCCTGGTTGAGCCAAGAAGGAATCAATGACTTTAGATATTGACTGTGTTTTCTGTTGCTATACAATTATTCTTCATTAAAGAATAAAAAGAAGGATTAAAAACTCAGGACAGACACACTGAATTACTTTATATACACTTTCCAATTAAATTCTCACCAAGCCAAATTAGGTATGAGGCTTTTACTAAAAGTAATTTATGATCCAGGATGTTGTTTAAAAAGCATTAGATATTTGGTTAAATTTAGCAGTCATTGCTTTTTATATGTTAACCTTTGTTATATTGTTTATGATCTTATTGGCTAAAAGGGGCTGCAAAGCACAGACTAATCTTAAGTTGCATGAGACACCATGGATATCCAACATAAAGCTTTTTAACACTCCAGGAAGAGATAATTCTCTCAGAAAGCAAATCCTCTATTACAGATCCATTCATTCACAGAGATTTGTTTCAAAGCATCCTGAAATATGAGCTAGTCCAGTATGTTTAGAGCCAAAATCTAAAAGCTCAAGCCTTACATTACAACTCGAATATACCCTTACACATGAAGATGTTTTTATTTTCTCTCCAAGATGACAACCAATAATCAGAAAGTCTTGTTCATTATAATATCTTAAACATAAAAACAACTTTAAAAATATATTTATTTAGAGAGAGCGAGCAAGCATGTGTACATGTGCATGCAGAAGGGCAGAGAGAGAGGAACAGAGAGAATTCCAAGCAGGTTCTATACTGTCCGTGTAGAGCCCCATGTGAGGCTCGATCTCATGAACTGGGAGATGATGAACTGAGCCGAAACCAAAAGGATGCTTAACCGACTGAGCCACCCAGGTGCCCTTCAAGTCTTTTTATTTTTTTCTTTTTTAAGTTTATTTATTTTGAGAGAGAGAGAGAGAAGGAGAGAGAGAGAGAGAGAGAGAGTGAGAGTGAGCATGGTGGGGTGGGGAGGCAGAGAGAGAGGAGATAGAGACAATCCCAAGCACTGTCAGCATGGAGCCTGATGTGGGCTCAAACCCACTAACTTCAAGATCATGACGTGAGCCGAAATCAAGAGTCTGAAACTCAAGTGGCTGAGTCACCTAGCTGCCCCTAAAAACAAGTCTTTACCGGCTGAAGACCAGAAATAGTCAATAATATTAAATTGAAATAACTGTGTTGGCAAGAACTGTTATAAATTTTAGAAACTGTATTGTCATCTTAGCTCTGTGGAGGAGAACAAAGTTGTCTAGGATATACCACTTAGCATGTCAGATTTGATGGTATTTTTCTAGGTTCTCTTTCAACTAATCAGGAGTCTCACATAAGTCTTTATAAAGCTAAATGTTAGGGATGTTTTCCATCATTTACATAATAGTCATTGTTCTGGTTATCCTCTGTGTAACAGTCCTAAGCCTTAGTGGTTTAGAACAATAAGCATTTTATTACATTTCAAAATTTCATGGGTCAGGTATTCGGGCATAGTTTGGTTTCTTCTGTTCCATATGGCATTGACTGAAGTTACTTGGTGGCATTTAGCTGGCAGATGGGCCAGTCTGGAGGGTTCAAGGTGGATTCACTTACATGTCTGGTGCCTTGGTGGGTATGGCCACAACTCTAAGCTCAGACTATTAACTGAAGTACCTTCATATAGCTTCTAGAATGTGGTGAGATCAGGATACTCTGACTTCCTATGTTGTAACCGGTTTCCCCAAGACAAAGTGTTGTAAGAGGCCCAAGCAGAAGCTGCAAGGCTTTTTATGCCCTAGCTGTGCAAGTCCCAGAACATTGCATCTGTCACATTTTATTCATTAAGCAAGTCACTAAGGCCATCACAGATTCAAAGGAAGGTAAGGAATAGGTTCTATCTGCTATTTCTTGATGGGAGTATGATGTGCTTATATGGAGAGGGAAAAAATTGATGATAGCCATCTACCATCATGATAGTACTAGAATCATGATGACTATAGACCAATGCCAAGCAGTCCATCACCAAATGATTACTTTCCAAAAGAAAAGTTATCTTTAAAATACTGCAACTTACAGCAACTGTTATCTTTAGTTTTTCAATTCTAGGTCTGAAATATTTCCAAGTATTTTTGATAGCTATACTGAATTGTTCTAGTCAACAGTTATCCACGACTTACTTGGCATGAATTTTCCTTCATATTATTTTTCATCCCAGCTATAGTTTTGACTGCTTGTCAAATAAAATTTTGTGAGATATTTCAGGTAAACATATATACAGAAAAACACAGTGCACCGCAAATCAGAGGTTAATAACAAATCATACCATCTTGAGCCAGCAAGTTATGTAAGTCACCACTGGGGCTCGTTTTCCCACATGTAAAGGGGGTTAAAGATGTTACTTAATGCAGGGATCAATCAATAACAGGAATAAAAAAAGGGTTAGATATCATTACAAATCCTACAGACATCAAAAAGATAATAAAAGGGTGTTATGAACAAAACATTTGACAACTTAGATGAAATGGACAAAATCTTTGAAAAACAGATCTTTCCAAAACAAACACATGACCAAAAGAAAATATGAATAGCCTCATTTCTATTTTAAAAATTGAGGGGTGCCTGGGTGGCTCAGTTGGTTAAGCCCCTGACCTCGGCTCAGGTCATGATCTCACGGTTCGTGAATTCAAGCCCTGCATTGGACTCTGCTGACAACTCAGAACCTGAAGCCTGCTTTGGATTGTGTCTCCCTCTCTCTCTGCCCCTCCCTCACTCATGCTCTGTGTCTCTCTCTCTCTCAAAAATAAACAAATATTAAAAAAAAATGAATTTGTTCTCAGAAACCTCTTTAAAAACAAACAAACGAAACAAAACAAAACCTTTAGGTCCAGGGAATTTTGCAACCAAATATTAAAGGGAGAAAATAAGGTAATCCATAATTGAAACTTTCAGGTTTTCTTTTTAAGTTTATTTATTCATTTTGGCAGAGAGAGAGAGAGAGAGAGAGAGAGAGAGCAGGGTAGGGGCAGACAGAGGGACAGAGAGAATCCCAAGCAGACTCCACTCTGTTAGCGCAGAGCCCGATGCAGGGCTTAAACCCACAAACCACATGAGATCATATGACCTGAGCCGAAACCACGTGTTGGATGCTCTGACTGAGCCATCCAGGTGCTCCAAAACTTTCAATCTTCTAAATAAAAAAGGTCATTAACATTAAAATAAGATAAAAAACCCCAAAAGACAAAAAACCAAAGGAGTTGTAAGAATGAGTGTGAAACAAACTTTCTGGGCGTAAAGATTTTCTTCTACTTAAGATTTTCTCTCTCCCTCTACCACCTTCACTGCTCACCCTCCCCTCCCCACTTTCTCATGCATGCTCCTGCACTCTCTGTCTCTAAAAATAAACAAACAAACAAATAAACAAATAAATAAAACCAACACAGGAAATGCAGTAAAACAAGTTTAGGAGGAAGAGATAGTCAAACGTGCTAGATACATGTCTCAGGAAAGATAATTCCAAATTATATTTGGTTTCATTTTGCCTTATTCAAAGAAATGTAACTTGCCATAGTTTATGTGGGATTTGATGCTATATTTAAAAAAAATAGACACACTTCTAAGAATGACAAAACAGTTGAATTACTCCAGAAAATGAACTGATACAAGATTTAAGCTAAGTAAATGAAGCAAAGTATTATTCAGGTTAAAATGAGCTTTCAGAAAATCCATATTCTTTTATAGTGTAATGAAAGTGATTTTTCATGTCTAAATAGGTAAGTGTAGTTCCCAGAACAATCATAAACAGTAAATATGTGTCACTTTAAGAGAGTCGGTAGAAAACATTCCATGGCAACAAGACCAAATGGCAGGTTCTCTATAAAGCTCAAACAAAGTACACTTAATATGCTCTCAGTTCAGTTGTGAAAATCAAGACGGACTAAAATAAACACTTCTAGAAATAATATATATTTGAAGTTATAGAATAAATGTAGGTGAAGTTTAAACTTCATAAAATAAAATCTAAATCAAGAGATAAATTACTTAAGATGAAGATAATTGATAAAGAATTAAAGGCTTGACTTAAAAAATTTCAACTTAGATTTTAGGTAAATCCAACATAAGGAAGATTTAGTAATCACCAGTAAGGTATCTTTAGCACTACTAGATTTTAGATTTTTGAGTCTTATTTATTTTTAAATCATTTTACATATTGCAATTGAAAACTGAAATCTTGGAGTAAATATTTTGTGACTTTCTAGATGAGGCCTCAAATTGAAAAGAGTGATATCCCTATTCTTAACTATCTTAAACTTCTATTTGCTGTTAACAGGTAAATTTGAGATACACGTTAGGGCAAAAGAGCCAGCACTGAATTAGAATAGGCTTTGAAACTGAGCAATTTAAAATTCTTATTAAGTTAGTGTTCTATAGCATTTAAAAGTAATTAGACATAAGCATAATGCTATATACTTTATCCACCATCTGTCATTCAAATATAGCCACAAGAGACAGCATATTATTGTGTTTTCCCAAAACTAATTGAGGGCCTACTAGGTGCTAAAGGGGGTCAGATTATGTCACCCCAAAACATATCACTTTGCTTTCAGTTGAGGACAACTGAGAAGAAGCAGACACACACACACACACACACACACACACACACACACACACACACAAAACCTTCTGGCTCTCTCCTATATTAGGAAGAACAGGATAATTCGTAATTACCAGAGACAACTCTAGACTTACCAGCATCAGAGTAAGCTACATAAAAAAACTTACTAAAACAACCCTATCTTCCCTAAGTTTCCTCCATATATTTACCTTGCCATAACTTGCCATCCCTACCGACTTAAACCCCTTTACCTTTGTCTTACACTGCTCTTTGTTTTTTTGTTTTACCCGAGAGAGAGACAGAGAGAGAGAGAGGGAGAGAATGAGTGGGGGAGAGTGGTAGAGGGAGAGAATCCTAAGCAGGCTCTGCAACAATGCAAGGCTCAATTCCACGACCCTGGGATCATGATCTGAGCCAAAATCAAAGGTCGGACGCTCAACCAACCGAGCCACCCAGGTGCCCCTCACTTCTCTTTGTTAAGATGCTATATAAGCCCCAAGTTCTGACCACCCGTTTTAGTTACCCATTGCGGAGTTATCCCACATGTATGTGCCATGCACGTGTTCATGTGCTAATAAACTGTTTTTCTCTTGTCAGTTTGTTTCACAGGCCCACACAATCTAAGAAGGCAGAGAAATTTTTTCCTCCCCTATAGTGCCAAAGATGAGTAAGTGTTAATCTCCACTTCTTAGTAACTTGCAATGTAATCAGAGAGACCTGATATGTAAGGTGGTAATTACAACAAAGAATTATCTAGTTATAATGATATAGAGTTTGTAAAGACAGAGGAGTGAAAAACTAAGCGGTGTGTGTGTGTATGTGTGTCCACATGGAAAAGGTGACATTGCAACTGGTTCTTCAGTGATACATAGGCCCCACCACCCATGAAGTTCTTGTTTCAGTTCTGTCCAGATTAACAAAAGAAAGACAGAAAGGGGACATTTGTGGGAATACTTAATCTAAGTTTGGAAGCAATTTCTCCTGTGCCAAACATAACTTGTTAAAACCAAATGCTCCACTCCCTGTTCTTAGTAATGGTGTCTCTTCATCCTCAGTATTTTGCTATTGCTAAAGAAGGAGCAGCTTACCTCACTGTGCCTTGGACTGGCTTTGCTGTCTTTCTCAGTAAAAGGCTTTGTTTACAGTATTTGTCTTCAGGAATGCATTTCTGTGATGATACCCAGTAATGTGCTTCTGCCTGACAAAGGAGATTAGATTATAATTCTTTTTTTTTTTTTTTTTTTTAAATTTTTTTTTCAACCTTTTTTATTTATTTTTGGGACAGAGAGAGACAGAGCATGAACGGGGGAGGGGCAGAGAGAGAGGGAGACACAGAATCGGAAACAGGCTCCAGGCTCCGAGCCATCAGCCCAGAGCCTGACGCGGGGCTCGAACTCACGGACCGCGAGATCGTGACCTGGCTGAAGTCGGACGCTTAACCGACTGCGCCACCCAGGCGCCCCAGATTAGATTATAATTCTGAGGCAAGACGGATTGCTCAGTCTTCTGAGTCTCAGCTCTATGCCCCTCCTATATTCTACCACATATTTTCCCTTCATAGTTTCTCATTTCCCAAGTTAATAAAACTAAACTTGCATGTGGACTGTAAGTTAATATGCCAAAAGATGTTTCAGACCTCGAAAGCACCAAATTTTAACATAGCAAACCAAATCTCTCTTTAACATAGTACTTAGCGTTCCAGGGAGGAATAGATGAATGCTTTCTTATTTAATGATTGTCTGAGGATTATCTGGAAAATCTGAATGAGGCTCTTTGCTCTCCCACCTCATTCCTCCCAAACTCCTTCTCATATTTTAATACCCCATCATTGAACTGATTGACTTCTTTTTTCATCCATGGTTCAGCTATGTTCTAGTCTCATGTCAGTAAATTCATTTTCCCTAGACGAAGCATATTGGCAAGTTCAATAAAATTAACCTCATTTCACATTTTTGATATTCTAGTCTGTTGTGCATATTAAAAACACTATGCATTTTTATTAATGTAAAACCTGAACCATGCACTGAGAAAAACAAAGATTAGGCTCGCTCTGAAATTGGCTCCTGTTACATTGCTTCTTATTTTGAATTATATTTCAATAACCAAGAAACAAGTGTACTTAAATAGTATTTTCCAAAAATCAAAATAGTACTTATATAATCTCTGAATTTGTTTTTCTGACAGTCTATATACTAATTTGAACATTAAAATCTATTTTTCAGAAAATATGAAATAACACTGGTTGGAAACTCTTAAAAATTGTGTAGAATTTACCCAGCCCACTTTTGGATATGGGCCGATTTTCCTTTTAATCCCAGTTCTATTCCACAGAGCTAAATTGGTGGGGGTTTTGTGTATTCAAATCTAGAATACACATTTTCTTATGTTTTTGTTGCAGAGTGCTTAGGAAATAAAGTATGTAAAGAGCTTTATGATCTATGGCACAATGTAGAATGTAAGGTATTATTGCATTGTCTAAATTTTTTGGAGTCATTTATCCCTTTTCTAATATAATAGAAATTATTATGGCTTCTCTTTCCAGAAAAATGTCTATATACATAAGATGTCGCATTAAATTTTAGGGGATACAGTGACCCTCCTGGAGACTTCCTAAAGTCCAGACTTCCAAGTTACAAAACTCTAGTCTGGAAGAAATGGTACTTCACATTTACTAGGTACTATTTATAGCATGCCAATGAAAGATTTAAAGTAGCATTCCATATGTCAAAGCTATGTTCTCAAGCTTTTGTGAGATTTACAGAACATTTGTGTGGATTATAAGCTGCAGGCCACTGGATGCTATAATGTCTCCAAATATAAAAAAAAATTAAAAATAAAGTAGCATTATTTACATTATAATTCAAGTTAGTAATTTAACAGAGCCTGCTTGAATAATGGGGCAATAATGCATCATGGAGCTGCAAATTGGTTAACTTATCTAGTGACTGTCTCAATGTGGAGACAGAATTAGACCCAACAAAATAATTCCTGAAATATGGTTTAGTAGGTGACAAGTTACTTACTTGACAAGTATTTATGGAGCTCCTACTCTGTATGAGAAATTGTGCTACACAATGAAGCTTTTATTAAAAGCATGTAAAAAGCTTATACTTTGAAGGTATGAAAATTTATATTGGGGATATGAGAACAAGTAAAGAAGCAATAATGACGCTGGAAGATAGATATTATGATAGGGAAAAGTAAAGGTAGCTAATAGACTAAAAAGGGCATCTGGAAAGGCAAATGAAGGCTTTGTAGATAAAATAATGAATAGGTCAGTCCTAAAGGATGAATAGAAATAAACCCATTACTCTTAAACATGTGCTTAAAAAGTCAGCATCCTATAAGCCTTGAAACAAAAAACTGCAGTCCTTCTCCATTTCTTACTCCTTAGTCAACAATTTCCAATGACATATGTGGATTCTTTATGTATTTACCTATTTAACTCAAAATAATATGCTTCATTTGCTATTTTTAAAGTTTTTGCATTTAGGCATTATCTTTTGATATCCCGCTACGGTTGATGAGGATTTTGCTTCAATTACATCATCCCACTCCTTGCTCCTGGCCCCAGCACAATTATATATGCACGCCTCTGGATGCGCATGGCACACACCCCCCCTGCCCCATACTATCTTCCTAATATATCAGTGTTTATATTGTATTTACATTATTTTAACGATGTACTATTTTTTAACTATGTATTTTTTAACTACATTATTTTAACTATGTATCTTAGTATGTACTAAGAAATAACAGCTTGACCATTCTACATATTTTGTGTATTCCGATTTGTTTGCATAGTTTTCTCTGTATTTACTATTAATTCAACTCTAAATTCTACCCCAGTCAGTTATTCCATCAATTTTTATCTTCTTGAAGAACTCCCTGAGCCTTCTGCCCTACTCTAATTTGGACTGGTGGTCAGGCTATTAAATTGGGACCTCCCTTGACTACCAACTTGGGATTCTCTCTGCTTCTTTCTCAGTTTGAATTTCCTTTTTCCTATTTCTAATGTCAGGATCAATTGAATGATAAAATATCATCACAGGTATAATTTTATAAGAGAGGCCATTCTCTTAATTTTCTTTTACAGCCTTGTTTCCCTAGGATGCATTTTCCAATAGCTGCCTTAGAAAAGAGAGGATGCTATATTTTGAGACTTTGGATACAGGATTTGATCTTGGAAAACTTTTTCTCATAATTTTCAAATCATTGATCTCTTGTCTTGCTTCCAGTGTAGCCATTCAGAAGTTTGAAGCTGTCCTATTCTTGACCCTTTGTGGATTTTTTCTTGATGAAATAAGATCCTCTTTTTGTGTCTAAAGTTTTGATTTTTAAAAATGATGTGCCTCGGTGTGTCCCTAATATCACACTTTAAATTACTAGGGTTCTTTTTAATACTCCTTTTTAAAGATGTATTGTTGGGGGGCCCGGGTGGCTCACTCAGTTGAGTGTCCGACTTCAGCTCAGGTCATGATCTCACAGCTCCTGAGTTGGAGCCCCGTGTCGGGCTCTGTGCTGACAGCTCAGAGCCTGGAGCCTGTTTCAGATTCATCTCCCTGTCTCTCTTTCCCAACCCACTCGCATTCTGTCTGTCTCAGAAATAAACATTAAAATTTTTTTTTAAATAAATAAAAATGTATTGTTTTTGTTTTCAGGTATACAATATACATCTCTTTTTAGTAAGAGTATTAAGTATATTTTGGTTCTTTCCCCTAACTCTTCTTCTACTTAACAGTATTTTCTCTAAATTACTGTTTTGTACTTATTTTAGTTGCTATCTCTAATACAATTGACTGTCAACTGTCAGCAGGACACTGATGAGAAACTCTTCACTCGGGGATGAGCCATGTCCATAAGCTTTACTGTAGAGCAAGGATTCTCAACTTTTGCTGTATAGGAGAATCACCTGGGAAAAATTTTAAACCACAGATACTCAGGTTTTATACCTAACTGAATCAGATTGAGTAATGAAACATTTTAAAACCTCTCGAGTGATTTTGATGCAGTTAAGGGTTAAGAATCACTACTGAAGAGTGACTTAGCTGGACCCAGCTGGAACTCCCAATGTGAAATCTTGTTTCATCATCATGAGTTTGTCAAATTCCCAAGAGAAAATTAAAGGGTGTAAGTTTGGTTGCCACAGTTCTGGGAACTGAATATATGATAGAGGCTATGTTGGAGTTCACTATTCAGCTTTCACTTAATGATACAAATTTTCACTATAAACTTTCACTTAATACCTCTTTTTCAGTACAGTATAGGGATACCCATGATCTTTTCTGAAGAATTTGTTTTGTCCTCTCCAGAGAATAAACTTGCAAACCTTTGAATTTAGGAAAGGGACACCTGCCAAGCTGTGTGAGGACTACTGCTTGTTAATATCAATTCTATTCTTTTAAAAAAACATGTCTTCACACCTCTTCCTCCAATTCCAGAGATACCTGTTGACTCCAATTACTGTCTTTCAGGACTCTGTGATACAAACTGAGTTGCTTTTTGGCTTCTTCACATTTTCTAGAGCCTCTCCATGTGGCTTTGGCTTTTCCAGTATGGTATCAGGGTAATCACATATTTTAGAGGGCATCTAGCATTCGAAGAGATACTGTTCCAAAGAAGTAAAAGCTGCCAACCCAATTAAGGGCTAAGTTTGGAACTGGCTGCATCGCTTTCACTGTATTCTATTGGTCAAAGCATTCACATAGCCCACCAGATTAAGAAAGGTAGAGAAATAAATTTCACCTCTTGATAAGGGAGTGGTAAGGTCACAGTGTAGGAAAGAATATAGAATGAGATATATTCTATAGCCATACTTGGACTTACTTCCTTTTTAATTATATAGGATAGAAAACAGAAAATATTTGAGTGGGGATAGTCTACCACACACACACACACACACACAATTCAGAGATGGCATAGCAGATAATTGGTAAACTGTATTGTCCACTGGAGACATGGAATGTTTCAACGATTATGTAAAGACCTATAACTTTCCCTAAACATTCTAAGGTATCAAGGACCCATTCTGTTAAGAAGGTTCTTGATTTTAAGTGACAAGAATCAAGTAGGCAAATTCAAAATGTTCATCCAAACATTTATTGAGTGAATATTACATTGTCAACGAAATAAGTGATTAATGAAAATTCTGCTTTATAAAGCTTGCAATCTGGTCAAAAAACAGCCATAAATATGAAGTAAAAAAGTATACAGCAAACGCTGTTATGGTGTTATAAAATGAAGCCCCGTAGGAGCAGAGAGAAAACAATTTTGACTGGAAAAAAGGAGATGGAATTCAATCAAATTGCAATTTTGACTGGTTAAATTTCAGGAAGAAAGTCACCTCTATATTTGGAAAATGCTAAATAAGTAGTGCAGCTAGAACACATGATGAAGCCAATCACATAGGACCACATATAGTAACAAGTTTGGTTTTATTCTATAGGTATTCAAGAGTAATTTCAGATTTCTGAGTTGGGAAAGTTAAGTAGTGGGTGGATGCTATAGTTAGATCTATAGTTGAAGTAAAAAGCTGACAGAATCCACAATGATATGGAAGGGATTAAAAATATGGCAAGATTAACTAAGAGATTGCTATAATCATGCAAGTAAGAAATAAAATTCATCAGAATCCCCAAATATATATATTTATTTTTTTTTTAATTTTTAGATTTTCTTTTTTTTTTAAACTTTTATTTTTTTTAATTTATTTTTGAGACAGAGAGAGACAGAGTATGAACGGGGGAGGGTAAGAGAGAGAGGGAGACACAGAATCCAAAGCAGACTCCAGGCTCTGAGCTGTCAGCACAGAGCCCGACGCGGGGCTCGAACTCACGAACCGTGAGATCATGACCTGAGCTGAAGTCGGACGCTTAACCGACCGAGCCACCCAGGCGCCCCCCCAAATATATTTAGAAGTTAACAGGTTGGAAACATCCCGAATTGAATATAGGCAGGCCAAGAAAATATCTTAAATATTTATAATTTATTAAATTTAAAGAAATACAATGAGTTTAAATTATTCCTGAGTAAACTACAACTTCAAACAAATGGAAAATAACTACAATATACACAGTTAAAAACAGAGTTGAAACATTACTTCATAATGACTTATCAAGGTTATTTTCATCTATACTATTTTTATTAAAGTACTGTAAAAATGAAATATAAGAATACTTAAAGGTAACCATATTAATTCTACCAATTATCTGCACACAATTTATGAAAAAATTTAAAGTTTTTTCTTTTTTTCTCCCATGAGCACATAAGGACATGTCTAAATCAACTTTTTGTATTTAGCAGACACATATTTATATAATACCAATTAACTTTATCAGCTTAAAAAAACTAAAATGTGGTCAAAAACAATCACCGTGAATTTACAAAACAATTAGTATACTATTTGCTGTGCAGTCAACTAATATTTATTGAGCACCTCCTATCTTCCAGGACCAAAAACATGCTACCTCAAGAATTCTCAAAATCTTTCTTGAAGATAAGTAATAGTTTTTTTTACTTAAAAAAAAAAAAAAAAGATGAAAAAAATATGAATCACACTGATCAGAACTTGCTCAATACCACCATCAGTAACATTTTAATTATGTGAAGTGACAATTTTACAAGATCTTTTTTGTTTTCACATTTCTGTTGTTCCCATTAAGTCTTTGCTTTCACATTTTAAAAAATTCATATGGATATAAGCAGTATTTTTATTTATATCACCATTTCTCTCCTACTTGCCTAAGAACATCACCAAATATCTATAATTTCTTATGTTTTTTTAATAAAATATATGTAAGTGGGCATGTAGAATATTAAGTACTACTCTATCATTCTGGAATTTAAAAATGACAAAAGCACACATTTTTAAAAGTTACACATTAAACAGATAAAAAGGTATGATTTCTAAAATAAAGTAATATATAGATTTTTAAAAATTAACCTCATTAAAACTTTTGGTTTGCAAATTATAACCTTAAATACAGAATGTTAAGATTAAGTGACTCTGTATTATGATGGTCAGCTACATATATGGTACTGAAATACATGTTCTTTGAAGTTTAAGGTACCTCTTCTATGAACTGGCTAAAGGATGGCTATTTTAGTTCAAGTGGATAAAATTATAAAGAGTACCTTCCTTTGTTACTACAGATTACTATATAGTCAAAACGTCACACACCACAGAATTTTGAGGATAATCCAATAGTTAATAACATCAAATGCTAGCCAATATCTATTACGTATTTATTACCTTATAGAAAATTTGTTCTATTAGAAGTACGTGAATAGAAAGGAAAAGAACTATAAACAGACTAGATTTAGGAAGTGCCCTTATTTTACAGATTACAGACTGATATTCAATAGTAACTTGCCCAAGTCATAAGCTAATGGTAGAACCAGGACTGATACCGGAGTCGATTTCTCTTCTGGATCCCTTTCACCATATCCATGCTCTCCCATTTTATGAATCATATTACCATATTATTTATTCACTCTATCTTAACTTTAATTTAGAAGATTACCAAATAGTGAAACTTTTTCTCTACAGCCCAACAACTCTCTAGTTTTTCCTAAAAATGAACATTATGAGAACAGGATACAGTTCATAATATTAGAACACTTAGCTTCATTAAGATGAGAACTTTATACAGGAAAAAAGTTCACTTTACATATAATTTGGTTTGGCTGCAAAAAGCTTATATGAAAGTCACAGCTTTAAAACCTCTTAACACTCTATATCATAGTAACTTCATATGTTGTGAAGTGGTTTTCTATTATCTTGACATTTTCTTCAGATAGCCAGTTTTCTTGTTTTAGCTGCCTTATAAGAGCTTCCAAAGACTTCAATCTTCCAAGAGTCTGTTGTTCTTGTAGTTCAAGAAGAGTTATTTTTGAATGTAGTTTAGAGACTTTCTGCCAGAGATGTTCCTTATTTATATCTTGTCTGCAGTAAGAATGTTCAATTTGTAAAACTTCTGTCTCATAGTCTACATCCTTATATAAGGAGTCTTCAACGTCTAGATCTTCCATTTCCACAGTTTCTTTTTGAGCAGGTACGAAAGAATCAATCATAGGTTTGGAATTTTCTGTGGGTACAAAAATGGCAATAACAGATTCTTTATTTGTATTTAATTCTTCAACTGTTTGAGTAATTGTACTGAGTAAGAATGGACTTTCCTGTGCTGACTTTATTTCCACAGAATTATTTGTAAAGTTTGCATTAGCAAGATGATTCGTAGTGATTTCGAGTACTTCTTGGGTTTCCAAAGATGGTTGAATATCTTCTGAATTTGAAGTTGTCAAAGTAATAGTTGTAGAATTGAGATTCTCAAAAGATGTGTGAAAACCACCTATGTTTTGGGTAACTGATGTTTCCAAGGTAGATGCTGGTTTTCCAATATCTTGTTTAATCAGATTAAGAGTTAATATGTTATTTTGTATACCTTCTGTTTTTGCAGCTGGTGGCTTCACCAAGGTAGAAGAATTAAGTAATTCTGTGTGTTCAGGGAGAATATCTGTATTAACTGTATTTTTCTTTAGCTCATTTGATGCAAATGATTCTTGTGACTTGGCTTTTAGGCATACTTCTTTCTCATCATCTAATTTTTTCTTCTGAGATATTTTTTTGGAAGGGTCTTTTTCCTAGAAAATAATATTTTCAAATTCTAAAGATGTCCTCACTAACCTTATTCTCTTATTAGTCAGTGCTGAATATTTAATTATAAATTGGCCAAGCAAATTTATGCAGTTAAAAAAAGTTCTAAGCATATAACAACTCAAATTACTTCAAAGTGTTTTTTATAAAGTATTAAGCACATTCAATATATGATGGAAATATTTCAGATCACTCAAAGACCAGTAACAAAATCTTAGATCACTATCTTATGTCAATAACTTAATGATTTATGCACATGTTATCTTTGGTTCTTAAGGTATGCTTCACAATGGTTTAATTTTTTTTTTTAATTATCATACTTTTAGTAAAAGCATAAATTAGTTCTTCCTTTTTCTCAAGCATCTGTTTCCCCAGCAGTTATCTTTCCCTCTCCCTCCCTTAACCTCATTACCTGCGACCCTGCAACCTACCACCCTGCATTATCCCCCTCTCCCCTATGCTCTGCCTCCAATACCTGATTATCTTCAGGCAAAGAAAATATTGTTGGAATTGCAGTTTGTTTCAAATATCGAATACCCCATCTGATGTCAAGAGAGTCAGGAGTAAAATGGTCACTACACAGGAACTGGTATTTACTGGGAACCCATGAATCACGTTTCATATTCTTTAACCATTTTTCAAGTCTTTCTTTGTCATGTAGAGGAAACCTGAAATTAAAAAAGGAAAACTTTGCTATATTTTTACAATTTTGCCAAGTTCCAGGACTGCATACATAGGGTAACCTATGCACTGAGTGCTGCAAAAGCAAGGCAACAGTCCCTACCATGTAAGAGCATCTTTGTGATAATTACTACATGCCCTCTCGAGGAAAGATGAGTAAGCTCTAAGACATGTAGCCAAAGCTTTTGAGAAGACTGGCTGGTAAAACAGAACTCAGAGTCTCTTCAAGTAAAATATGTGTGTTCCAACAAAGGATAAAATCTACTCATATTTTCTGTGGATTATATTTTTATTTCATTGTATATTTTGCCTAGAACTGGGAAAGAGCTTGGCATAAACTACAAAGTCCTATTCAAATGTATTCTATACTGATACTATATACTAATAAGTCAAATGGTGTCTTTTCTATATTTCAAGGGAGTATTAAACTTTAGGCCCTTATTAACATTTTTTTTAAAAAAAAGTTCAAGTAAGTGATTTAGTTGACAATGAATACTATATTTTATAAAAGTACTAATATTCCATGCCCTTTACCAGAATCAGCCTCAAGTCTATCCATACATAATTTAGTCTACTATTTCTAAACTTATATGACCAATAAACTAAGAACCCTAAAATTCAAGTTATGAAAGAAAACTGACACAAGAACTAAAAATGTTGTAAAGAACAGGCTCATATTTTATTTATTTATTTATTATTATTTTTTTTTAAATTTTTTTTTTTTTTTAACATTTATTTATTTTTGAGACAGAGAGAGACAGAGCATGAACAGGGGAGGGGCAGAGAGAGAGGGGGACACAGAATCCGAAGCAGGCTCCAGGCTCTGAGCTGTCAGCAGAGCCCGACGCGGGGCTCGAACTCAGGGACCACGAGATCATGACCTGAGCTGAAGTCGGCCGCTTAACCGACCGAGCCACCCAGGCGCCCCTGAACAGACTCATATTTTATAACATGAAATTGAAATCAAAGAGAAAAGACAGAGAAAAGTAAGACAGTTCTTTTTTGTGCTGTTCCTGGGCTGAAAATAACCTCTGTTTAGAGTTGGTGCTAACATAATGAAATGTGTGTTATAGGCAAAATTAGGCTAATGACAGAATCTGAGAGAAAACTTTTCCTACCAATCTAAATAGGTTTCGGTTAAACTCCATTAAACAAAAGTTAACAGTAATTCATATTTCAATGATTTTATGAGAAGTCTCAATTCTTATTTTTAAAAAATAGTAACGACATAAGGTTTCTTATATAGAAAGCAGCAATTATACATTCCCTCTCAATCCCAACCATTTAGGTTATGCTTTGTAATAGCATGCCTCCCCCCGCACCCCTGCAAATATTGATAACTTTAGAAGATGCTAAGGAGGGGTGCCTGGTGGCTCAGTCGGTTGAGCATCCGACTTCAGCTCAGGTTACGGTCTCGCAGTTGACGAGTTCCAGCCTGGCGTCGGGCTCTGTGCTGACAGCTCAGAACCTGGAGCCTGCTTCGGATTCTGTGTCTGCCTCTCTCTCTGCCCCTCCCCCACTCATGTTCTGTCTCTCTGTCTCAAAAATAAAGATAAACATTAAAATAAAAAATTTTTTAGAAGATGCTAAGGAAAAGGAGTCTGGGTACTTTGTAGGAAACAATTTTTAACCCAGATACCCTTATATGGAATAATCAGATGATCTACCTTTGTAAGTTCTTACCATAGATACAATATTCATACATGGCTTGAAAAACTTTTAACCTTGCATGTATCAGTAATTTAGGTTGTAAGTATAACACACATAACCAGAAAAGACATTTAAAGGCAAAAATAATTTTCTTTTCAGAAGACCTAAATTCTGTTAGCCATAGGTAAGTTCATACTTTTTCTGCTACATCTAAAAAGAGAATTTGCCTTTTACAATATTTTTAAATGTCATTTTATGTATAAGCACACTGTTTGCAGATTATTTCTATTGTACCTATACTAAGTTACCAAACTAAATAAATAAATAAATAAATAAATAATTAAAAAAAAAATCAGTTTGTGCATATCCTCATTAGTAACTGGACTGCAATACTTTCTCAGCAGGTAAATCTCTAAGAAATCTCCTGGAATAGGTTTCCTGAACAACTTCGTATCTTTACAGTGTGGTTCAATTTGCTCAGTAATTTTGTTTCAATGCCACATTAATCCCCCAAAAAGTATAAAATAATCACAGTATAAACTGAATATTATATACACACGTAAACTGAATTATCAAATTAGTATACAGTAGAGCTTATTACAGTGTTAGCGTTAACAAATTCAATTCTTCAAGTTTGGTGCTATTAGGGGACTAAAACTAATTCAATTTTTATTTTTCAGACTACATATGGAAATAAAAAACATAAAAAACCCACTTTCAGTAAATTCATAATTGGAGGAAAAAAATCTTTACAATTGACCTCCTCTGGCATTATTATTTTTCCCTCCTTAAAAACAGTAACTATGGAAAGATTAACTTAAAAGAATTTGGAGTCTGGCATTATTCCCCCTAAATCCAAGGCCAAATAAATCTGGGAAATATGAGGCTAAATCAAGTTTAACATGATTTTTTGCTACAAACCTTCTCAGAGTCACAGCTATTGATAACTAACAATTCCTCTCAAAAATCACTCTGCATCTTGTGGGCTATGGGTGGGAGACAATCCTGGAAATATTGCCATATGTAAGTTATTTTGGGTTACCAGGGTTTTTTTGGTTTTTTGTTTGTTTGTTTTTCCATTAGTTAAGATCATGGAAAGCAACTGTATCCACGAACACAGAGTTTCTGGTTTAAAGTAAAACAGGCTTCAAAAAATAGCTGGTGAAAATCTACAAGAGTAAAAGACGACCAGGTTAGAGCTAAACGAATTATTTTTACAAACAAGAAAAAAAGGAAACAGAATATTGCAAATATGTTGATTCTCACATATATTAAGCACGTACTGACTGTCAAGTGCAGCTTTACCTATTTACACACAAAGTGTGAAGGTTATTAATTGAGGTACAATTAATAACTCCACGGGTGAGAGATCTCAGGCACAGAGAGTTCAAACTTTGCAGAAGGTCATTCAGCTACAGAGTAGTGGAGCCAGGTTGTGAACCTACTAAGTCTGGCTTTGGAGCTTGGACTCCGAGTTACTACTACTTCCCTCTTCTTCTGAATAAAAACGAACACTTCTGTGGGTTCACGGAAATATTTCGTGGCAGTAGTAGTTTGGAACAACACTTAGCCTGTTGTCTGTACGAATAAAGTCTACAGAGCCCTGAGCAGGGCACAGGTTGCAATTCTGGCTTTGTCACAGAACTTCAAGGTAACCTACTTTCTGAAGGGCCTTAGTTTCGTCGGGAGAAGACGGACTTAAGAACATCTATGCAACCTAACTCACAGAAGGTGTAAATTAACTGTGAATGCAACGTCCCACTTGGCGGGTTTGATGTGTGCCTTAAGTGGTGGTTAACGTCGTACAATAAAATGAGATCAGGTGAGGTGGGGAAACGCTCGGAAATCCACGGAGCACCGCCCAAACTCTACTGTTTTAGGGGGCTATTTAACACCCAAAAAGGCCCCTATATGCCTCGCCACCAGCCCAGTGTCCTAGCCCAGGGCATTTCTAGGTAAACTCAACTCGACCCTTAACATCCTCCTCCCGCGCAGTGAAGAGCCACGCCCGGAGAGCCGAGGACGAATTTCCAGATAACCCCAAACCGTGGCTACAACGGCCACAGGACAGTGGCCCAAAGACAAGGCGTCTGACGCTTCTGCTCGAAGGACAACTTACGGATAAAAACTCAGCTTCCGGTCCTTACTGTTTCGTCCCCGACGGTTCTTACAGCAAATCGCTGCGCAATAGCGAGGCATCGCTCGGGTGCGGCCCAGAAGGCCCAGGCAGACGAGGGGCGCTGGCGGAACCTCCTTGCCAAGGTGGGGCCGCCAAGTCCAGGCCGTCCGAGGCCACCGCGCCTGCGCCGGAATAGGCCGAGAGGAAAGACGCTGCAATCGTCGACTCACTTCCGCTTCCTCAGGCTTCAGCACGGCCCTTTCTGGAGGTTGGGGCCGGAAGTGACGCACCGGCTGAGCGGCAACAACAGTTTTCCACGTGCGCGTAGGGCGCCAGGGTCAGGTGGGGAAGCGGGAGCCAATAGGGAAGCGTTTCGTGTAGGTCTTCTCCTGAGGTGGCGGCGCCAGTAGCGGCCGCTGGCCAGTGGGGAGCGGGCTGAGAGGGGTCGCGGCGGCGGCGGCGGCGGCAGGCGGAGCGTTAGGTCGGTGTGCAACCGGCAGTGGGGCGCCCGCCGGCTAGGGGAGGCCGTGGAGACCTAGGCGAACGGCCGGGCCGAGCAGCTGTGCGGAGACGGTCGTCAGTCTCCCGGCGCCTCTGCTCTGTTGAGCAGCAGCAGTCGGAGGGTGAGGATGTGGGGAGAGACCTGGGAGGTCGCGGGGAGGGGTGTTTAGAGTGTCCCCAGGGCTTCGGCCGGTCTTTGTAGACTGACCTCTCGGTGGTCGCCACGGTCGTCGCAAGCGCTTCAGGCTGCCTGGTGTTCTTGAGGGACGAGGAAAAAGGAGATGACCGAACCACAGAATAGGGCGTTTTGTGTTTTGGGTTGGCCGCTGGCTTTTTCGGGCGTCGGACAGCTCTTCCCAGGGCTGGCCTCCGGGCCGCGGACAGCCGCGAGGGCGGTGCCTGGACGGACGGGACGCGTATGGGGTCGTCTTGGGGTAAGGGCTGGACAGTGCAGCCCATCCGCCCACCGGCTCTGGGGAGTAAGGCCCAGGCTGCTGTCCGATGGGTCCCTCTTGGGAAGGAGAAGTCAGTATGATACAAAAATCGGTCTCCTAAAAAAAGTGTCAGATACTAAACTGTGGAGTAACCTTCATTAAACCAGTAATATGTGCCTCCCTGTCAGTTTCAGACCCACCCTCTGACTAGGGAAGTACCTGCAGTCTTTGTGGCGTCCGCAGTACTCCCTCTGCGTTCTTTAGACGGTCGTACTTGATCCTCGGTGCCCGTGACTATGAGTAACTCTCTGGAAAGGAGGAATCCATCTGCTAATTACGCTCAGAAAATGCCACAGGAGAGAAAGGCAGGCAGTTTCAACAAACCGTACTGTCTTTCGTCAGCCTTGTAATGTCATCATAGGTTATTAAGAACTCCTGTAGTAGAGTTCAAAAAACAGGGTCACATTCGTTTTGAATCCCAAGTCATTAAATCTATACTACCCAGAATTCTAAGTTGAATTCTAATGTAAAACTTCTTTAAGGTTAGAGAGATATTTTAATGACTACTGAGAAGTTTGAAAATAACTAGCTTATCCAAAGTAAAGACTATGACAGTTCGTTTTTCTGGTAGCCTTAGGAGAAATGTTAAATTCTGTTAATTACAAGTTTTTAACAAAACCCATTTTTCTGTTAAATATTTGGGATGTTACAATTAAAAAATCATTACATTCTACTTTATTGTCAATACTATTATGATGAGATTTTCTATTTGCAATACTTGGCTCACCTTGCCAAAACGAAGGCTGAAGTTGGTACATTGTTAGGAAGGGAAGATTATCAATTCAGACCTACTGGGCTGTTTACCTTGGTAATGTACTTTTTCTGTGAAGTTAAATACTTTTATTTTTAATCCTTTTAGAATATGAATTTTTGAAAGGGAAATTGACATCCTTTGAAAAATTACTTGGATTTCCCACCCTTTTTACAATGTTTGCAAATGATGAATCTTCAATATTAACTGGCAAAAATCAGTTATTGAGTATTTTTGTGTCTACTCTGTGTATGACCAGAGTATTAGTGGAAAGGTAAAGCAAAGGAGATTTTTTCCCACTTTGGTTGAATCATATTTGACTTCAAGAAGATTACAACCAATGTAGGGGTAATAAAACCTGTAAACTGAAATAACATGGAAACAAGTAAAAGATACTATATGCTTAACAGTTTTAATACTGCAGGAAGTATAGCTTGTATCCTAAAAGTTCACTGGGTTTCATTTTAAAAAATCTTAACGTTAGCTCCATGGATAATTTTTTTTTTCTTTTTTAGGATATTAAAAATGGCTACTCCCCAGTCAGTTTTCGTCTTTGCAATCTGCATTTTAATGATAACGGAATTAATTTTGGCCTCCAAAAGTTACTATGATATCTTAGGTGTGCCAAAATCAGCATCAGAGCGCCAAATCAAGAAAGCTTTTCACAAGTTGGCCATGAAGTACCATCCTGACAAAAATAAGAGCCCTGATGCTGAAGCAAAATTCAGAGAGATTGCAGAAGGTAAGTAAATGACTGTCTCTGAGGCCTCACAGATATTAACTAGTAAAGGAGAATGATAGCTAAGAAGTGTATGTATTTGGAGATACTGTGGAGGTGGGTGGCAGAGAGGGATCTACATTTAAATAAAGGGAGATTCTTGAGACTAGTTTCTTATGATAAGTACTTTGATTCCTGGATGGATGGATAAATGGTAGTATGCATTTTTATTGACATATAGATCTTAAAATGTTGATAATGTATTACTTCTTTCTTTTATTGTTTATGAAGTAGCTTATTGTTTACATGTTAAAAGGAATTTTAGGTTCCCAAAACTTATAAGCTAACCTATGAAACATGGTTTTTACTAAGTATGGAGATTAAATATAAAAATATTAAGTGTAAAAAGTTTAAATAGACTTTGAAATGTGGGTTTTTTCTTCATATATGTTTAAAAACGACATTTGTCTTTAAAGAAAAAATATGAAACAAATTTTAGCTTAAGACTAGCCCTGAAACAAGTTGCATTGAGCATATGGTAATTAATGGTGGATGGGGGTAATTGAATAGACAGTTGGAATTAAACATTTACTTCAACTAGTTAGGAAGTGAGAAATCTTAATTCTTCTAAATATAACTAAAGTTATATTGAGCCATTAAGTTATTTAATACAAGAATAGTTTTACCCAAATAATATGAAAAATAACTAATTGTTACCCATATGCTTACCTTTAAGTAATGGTAGCATTCATTTAACAAATATTTATTGGATATTTATTGGGGGCAGGCATATGCTAACGGCCGATACTGTACAGTGAACAAGACAAAGGCCCTGCCTATTGTAACTTTCATTTTACCTTTTTCCTACGTTTATAATGTTTTGGTTTTATTGATGGTATGATATTCTTCCCTAAAATAGAGAATTGAATTCACTTATTTGAAGAGGTTGGGTTATATGTAATTTTGATTACCTTCAGTTACTAATATTTTTATTTCCTTTAGCATATGAAACACTCTCAGATGCTAACAGGCGAAAAGAGTATGATACACTTGGACACAGTGCTTTTACTAATGGTAAAGGACAAAGAGCTAACGGAAGCCCTTTTGAGCAATCATTTAACTTTAATTTTGATGATTTATTTAAAGACTTTGGATTTTTTGGTCAAAACCAAAACACTCGGTCCAAGAAGCCTTTTGAAAATCACTTCCAGACACGCCAGGATGGTTCCAGTAGACAAAGACATCATTTCCAGGAGTTTTCTTTTGGAGGTGGACTGTTTGATGACATGTTTGAAGATATGGAGAAAATGTTTTCTTTTAGTGGTTTTGACACCACCAATCGGCACACAGTACAGACTGAAAATAGATTCCATGGATCTAGCAAGCACTGCAGGACTGTCACACAGCGAAGAGGAAATATGGTTACTACATACACTGACTGTTCAGGACAGTAGTTCACTGTTTGTCCTCACTAAATCCAACTAGTTGATTCTTCTTCAATATCTTTGATGCAAAACAGTTTTCTGTGAACTATTTT
>NW_026059236.1:0-10930 GCF_023721935.1 Panthera uncia | reverse complement strand
ATGGAAGTTCAATCATTGTCAATTTGTGTGTGTGTGTGTGTGTGTGTGTTGTCTTCATAAGTCTTAAATACCCTTCTAGGTATTCTTATGTATGGAATATCTGCCTGGGTCTACTCAGTATAGAAGTTAAGATTCTGATTCTAGGATAAGTAGACTTGGAAAGATGCAATTAGAACAAAGTGCTACATGAATAAGGACTATTTTTTAACCTAAATTAAATTAATGAAACTTAATTTAGTCACATGATGACTCTATAGACTGTTTTCCTGAAGGTTATCTACTGTATTATAGAACCAATGTTAAAATGAAGCATATGCACAAGTCTATAAAAGGCCTGGAATTGCTACTTATCACAGGGATTAAAAGTATAAAAAGCTGTATTATGAATAGACAACAAAAGTATATATAATCGATAGACATCCAGGATGTCTCCACAATCGGGCAGTATGAAGAAAAGAATAAATGATTAGTTTACCAGTCTCCAAAGGCTGGTAATTCTGGTGATTAAAGCAAAGAATTATTGGTGAAAAGGAAAAGAAAAATCAGATTCAAGATTCCAGGAATTTTTTTCCCTTGAATTAACTTTGAAAATGAGGAAGATCTCTATTAGACCTAATAAAATCATATTTAAAGACCTGTGTTTCACTAGAAGAATATTTATAGAAGAAATTTATCTTTTATTTAATACTTTCAAGCTTAAGCATTCCCTTTATAGGTGTGATTTTTATGTGTAAAATACATTTATGCATAAAATTTATATTCATTATTCACTAAACATTTCAGAATTATAAATGCATTTATAATAATTGCATTTGCTTTTATAATGTCCTTATGCAATATGTAGGAGATAAACTAATCAAACAGTGTTGCCCTGTTCTGGTCACCACTACAATCTATGCCACCAATATGTTAGTATTCTGATGACCTCACCGCTATTTACACTCTGACCACTCCAAACCATATTTTGCTAGGGGTAAGTTGGAGGTATTGATACAGTAAATACCGGAATTTAAAGTTATTTTTTTCCCAGAAATAGGTGAGAATTCTATTCTCTTAATTTAATATGTTCTCAATTATTTAATTAAGGTAAACTGATCTTACTAAGTAAGTCAGTAAAGACAGTCACATAAATCCAAAGTTGATCTATTGTTTTCTAAAGTCTGGCTATAATTTTTAACCTATGATAATGGCTAACATTTAGTACAGGCAGCCTCACTGACAAATAGTTTGTCTCATAAACTCACAGCAACACTGAGAAGTGGTTTTATCCCACTTTATGGATAGGGAAGCTGGGTTTCAGACATGTAAAAATAATCTACTTTATTCACACCGCCAAAAGGTGGGGGAATCAGGAATAAAGTCTTGACTGAATTTGGCCTCCAGAGTTCTGCGTGGGCAACACCAACACCATGCCATCATGAGAACTTAGCATCAGCAGGTGATGGAACAAATGGGGCAGGGAGCAGTTTAACAATTTGCACCTTATTTTTAATAACTTTTTAAAAGGGTTGCTTCATTTTCATAGATACATAATCAAAACCGTCTCCATTTGGTGGTAGAATTCAGACTCTAGTGGTAGACTATCTGAATACAAATTCTGGCTCAATAAGTCACCTTCTTAACTGTGCTATTTAATACCTCTGTGCCTCAGTTTCTTCATCTGTAGAATAGTGACTAAATAGTACCTATCTCAAGGGTTGTTATAAGGATTAAATGAACAATTCACATAAAGTACTTGGTCAGTGCTTGGCACAGGATAGTCCCTAGGCTACTATTATCACAAGTCATATTCATAACATTAAACTGACACTGATAAGAAATGGCTGTAGCATATTGTTAAATGGTCATTGCTGCTATAGACCTAACAGATTTTCTTTCTTTTTCTTTCTTTCTTTCTTTCTTTCTTTCTTTCTTTCTTTCTTTTCTTTTCTTTTCTTTTCTTTTCTTTTCTTTTCTTTTCTTTCTATCTATAACTTTCTATATAGAAGTAGAAATTTTGAAGGAATGGGATTATTTTTTTTAAAGTCTGTAGGGGTGTCTGTGTGAGTCAGTTAAGTATCTGACTCCTGATTTCATCTCAAGTCATGATCTCACAATTTGTGAGATCAAGCCCGACATTGGTCTTTGCACGGATATCTTGGAGCCTGCTTGGGATTCTTTCTCTCTCAGTCTCTCTCTCTCTCTCTTCTCCTCCCATCCTCTCTCTCAAAATAAATACATACATACTTTTTAAAGTCTACAATCACAGATATTTGTACACAGAGTAGACATATAATATTTTTTCTAAGAGGTTTCAAAGGAAGAAATTTAAATGTAGAATCACAAGAATTTAAGCCAGGTATTTATATTTTCTAGAATCAGTGAATATTAAAATAGGCAGGACATGCAGCGAAATGACAAATACAGTGGCAGCAATTAATGTAGTGTATAGAAATTTCAGATAAAGTTTTTAAGAAATATATACTTACATTTAATGTTGTTTGCTATAGTTGTTCAGAGCTGTTGTGTAATAATCTGAATCTATTCCTATCTGTTTTAAATGGAGTTTTTTTATTTGAAATGGAGTTTGTGAATAAGCATGCTTTGCCTATATGGTCTCTGGCTATTATCTATCAAATTAAGGGGTATGAGGTTCACTATTACAAAGTAAAAATAATTATTTGCAGGCTTGCTTCTCTCTAGAATATACACATTCACAACTATTCATGCTTACTTCCTTTTCATAAAGGATCATTGCACATTTATAAAAATGTTCTGTTCATGCTTTCTATCTAAAATAAATACAGAGAGTAAAGATTTATATAGTAGAAAGCAGTTGTTGGTAGCAATAATCTAGATCTATTTTCCTCCTGGCATGAAACTTCAAATCACTTGGATTAGATTTAAATCGCCAGGCTTTACTGATGATGAACCTATTTTCCTGTTAATAATTTATAAAACTCCTAAAAGGATCAGGAATTAGGAGTGGAATCTTTAACTTAGTCACAGGTACAATTGTTGAATAAAGCACATATTCCAAGTTCAAACTTCTTTATTAAAATCAGTATATCTGACTTATTGTAATAATAACAAATTTCCCCTTACTGTTCTAGTATATGCTCAGATTTTTTAAATACTTTATAACCAAATAATTGCATTTTTCAAAGAAGCAAAGAATGGTTATTTGCATATTATTAATTTCTGTGCAATACTAGACTTATTTTCTCTTTATATTTTATAGGTCCTTCAGACCTCTCCCTGAGCTTATCCTATTATCTAAAAATTTAAATAAGAAGAATCAACACATAATTGGTTAAATGATAAAATAATGGGTCTTAATATACAGTCTGAAAGTTGAAGTCTAACCTCTTCATCAAAATTTAATTTGAGAGTTTGAGTTAAGGAAAAAATAAAACCTCTCAGAGGCTTCCACTTGCCTTTCTTTATGTCCAGGGGAAGATTGGGACTTCTTTTCTTTGAAAAGTGCTTCACGGTTTCATATTGCACCCATACACACCCTCTTCATACATATCCTTCTGCAAAGGTAGGATAACTAGAAGCTAGCCTGGGTATACCTGGTGTGTAGGCAAAATAGACTGGGTCCTCCAGGTTGGCAGAATGATGTTACTGAAGTCTGGTGGGTGGCTAGCTGTCCTATTCAAGGGTGGTCTTCCTCAGCCCCATGGATACATAATGATTCTAGGAAGGAGCTCTTCCTTCAAAGAAAAGACACAGGTGTTTCAGGCCATTAATAAACAGAGTGTGTGTGTGGGGGGGGGGTGGTCTAGAAGCAAAGTAGGATCAAGCTGCATTCCAAAAGTTTGATTCCTCACTGAAGCAAGAACAAACTACAAGCATTCAAACTGGGGCTTCTCTGGGATCTAGTTGCATGTGCTGTGTGCCAGGCCCTCGAAGCTCTAGAATGACCATGTCAGTGCCCAATTAAACTAAAGTACAAGCTTGTCCTCTGTCCTCTGACGCCAACATGTTTTTCAGTATTATACTTTGCAAGGGCAAAATTGCCTACTTTTCATTATCTCATCATGCTACTGTGTCCAGTTTATTTTCCATTCTTACATGTCTTCTCTCTATACTGTAATATAAAATAGTACAATTACCTATTTTTTAAAAAACCTGAATTTTGAAAACTACTTACATATCCAAAGAATATAGTAAATGTAGTATGTATGCAAAAAAAAAAAATAGCCTTTACTCTTGGTGTTAAGATGGAGGAATAGTAGGAGGACCTTATGCTTATCTCATCCTTCGAGCATAGTTAGATAAATACCAAATCATTTTGAACACCCAAGAAACTGATCTGAGGACTGAGAGAGCAAACTTCGCAACTAGAGGGAGAAAAGGGGTCACATCATGAAAGATAGGAGGTGCAGAGATATGATTTGGGGAATAAAAGAATCACTTTGCTATGGAAGGGAGGGAGCTCTGATCACAGAGAGAGGAGCGAAAGAGAGAGAGAAAGCAGGACACAGGGGATTGCACAAGAGAAACACTTCCCCAAAATTAGACTGGGAAAATAAGAGGTGCTGATTATCCAAAGTTTTTACAAGGAGCAGAGCATGAAGTCTAAAGTTTTTGAAGTTTGCACCATCACCAGGGTGCAGCCTGGTGGGTATGGCAGTGTTCCTATGGAGGAGGAAGGCAGAGGCCCCAGGCGGAAAACATGGTCTCAGAATCCCCTGGGTTGCACTGAGAGAGATAGTTCCCATACTTGGGAGTGCATTTGGGAAAGGTGGCACTGCCTCTCAGGGGACAAAAGAGCTTCTGGGTGCCATTGTGCTGTCCCATTCATTAACATAGGAGCAGAGACACCTGCTGAGGGCAGCTAACCCAGGCTGGTTTTTTGCTGAACTTTACCATAAACTCCAAGTCCCTGCGGCATTCATATGACTACCCTTCAGGTACAAACCAGCACAGGCCACAGCATGGCGTGACTCTCCTCTAAAGGATCAGTATTGGTCCAGCCTTCATTGAGTCCCTAATAATTATGGTTTTGAAACCCAGCTGGTACACCTGAGATAAAACACAAGAGCACCACAACACAAGGTGGGCCGATGGCTGAGACACAGACAGGGTGAAGTCAGGGATCTGAGGGATACCTAGGGCACACGAGGAGAAATTTTTTGCTCTTCTGTGAAGGATTCCTGAACATCAGCAGGTGCAAATTCCCCTCTTTGAGGACAAGAGATTGGACTGACACCATTTTAGCCCCTCCCATCAGCACAGATGTACTTTAGTGAGGAGCACAGAGCCCACAGTGGCAGCTTGAGCCATTTATACCAAGCCTTGCCCCATGCACTCTGCAGGTGCTTTTTTTACTATAGCAAGTATGTCTGAAAACCAGAGCAGCAACAGGTCCCTCCCCTAGAGGACCAGCAGAAAACCCCCATAACCACCAAGTCTACCGGCCATAAAGTGCTAGCTGAAGCTATAGGGGTTATAGGATCTAGCCTCTTTCAACAAGCAGACCAAAACACACATAGTTAAAACTCACCACACAGTTCACAAGGACCAAGCACTCCCCACTGCAGGCAAGGAGAAATCTGCAGAGGATTGACCTGAGGGAAAGAGCAGCCAAAACATGACAGTAATGTGCACACAGTACACACCAGAAATACTTCCTGAAACACGAGACTCTGGACAGTATATGACTTCTTCTTAATATAGCCATTACTCTCAGCAGCAGGAAACATAACAGGCTTTCCTAATGTATAGAAGAGAGAGACTTACACAAAATGCCAAGATGGAGGAATTCATCCCAAAAGAAAAAATAAGAGAAGGTCATGGTCAGGGCTCTAACTGAAATAGATATAAGTAATATGCCTGAACCAGTATTTAAAACAACCATAAGGATATTAGTTGGGCTTGAGAAAAGCATAGAAGACACAAGGGAGTCCCATAACACAAAGATAAAAGACATAAAAATTAGTCAGGCTGAAATAGTAAATGCTATAACCAAGATGTGAAACTGACTGGATGTAATGACCACAAGGATGAAAGAATTAGAGGAATGAATAGTGATATAGAAGATAAAATTATGGAAAATTATAAAGCTGAAAAAGAGAGGGAAAGAAAAATACTGGATCACAAAGGTAACCTTAGGGAACTCAGCAACTCCATAAAGCATAATAACATTCATATCACAGGCATCATAGAAGAGAGCAAAGGTGTATTTAAGCAAATTATATCTGAAAACTTTCTTAATCTGGAGAAGGAAACAGACACCAAATCTAGGAGGCACAGGGAACTCCCATCAAAATCAACAAGAGCAGGCCAACAAAACATGTCATAGTAAAATTTGCAAAATACAAAGGTAAGGAAAAGACCCTAAAAGTGGAAAGGGAAAAGATATTCCTAACTTATATGGGAAGGCAAATAAGGTTAGCAGCAGATCTATCCACAAAAACTTGGCAGGCCAGAAGGGAGTGGCATGATATATTCAATGTGCTGAATGGGAAAAATATGCAGACAATAATTTTTTTATCCACCAAGGCTGCCATTCAGAATAGGAGAGATAAAGAGTTTCCCAGACAAAAACTAATCAAGTTTTTGACCACAAAAACATCCCTGCAAGAAATATTAAAGGGAACTCTTTGAGTGTTTAAGAAAGACCCAAAGTGACAAAGATTAGAAAGGAACAGACAAAATCTCCAGAAACAATGACTTCACAGGTAATACAGTGGCACTAAATTCATATGTACCAATAATCACTCTGAATGTAAATGGACTAAATGCTGCAATCAAGAGAAATAGAGTATCAGAATGGAAAAACAAAACAAAACAAAAAACACAAGATCCATCTATATGCTGCCTACAAGATACTCATTTTAGACCTAAGGACACCTGCGGATTAAAAGTGAAGGGACTGAGAACCATTTCTCATGCTAATGGACATCAAAAGAAAACTGGAGTAGCCACACTTATATCAGACAAGTTAGATTTTAAACCAAAGACTGTAACAAGAGATGAAAAAGAGACTATATTATAATAAACGGGTCTATCCAACAAGAAGATCTAACAATTATAAATATTTGTGCCCCCAACTTGGTGGAACTCAAATACATGAGTCAATTATTAACAAACATCAAGAAACTTATTGATAACTATACAATAAGAGTAGTGAACTTTTAACACTCCATGTACAACAATGGACAGAAAATCAACAAGAAAACAATGGCTTTGAATGACACACTGGACCAGATGGACTTAACAGATATATTGAGAACATTTCATCTAAAGCAGCAGAATACACATTCTTTTTGAGTGCACATGGAACATTCTCCAGGATATATCACATACTGGGTCACAAATCAGGCCTTAACAAATACAAAAATATTGAAATCATACCATGCATATTTTCTGATCACAATGCTATGAAACTTGAAGTTAACCACAAGCAAAAATTTGGAAAGACCATGAATACATTTATATTAAAGAACATTTTACTAAAGAATGAATGGGTTATTCAGGAAATTAAAGAGGAAACAAAAAAATAAAAATTATCAAATGAAAACGAATTCACAACATTCCAAAATCTTTGGGTTGAAGCAAAATTTGTCATAAGAGGGAAGTATATAGCAATATGGGCTTACCTCAAGAAGCAAGTCTAAAATACACAACCTAACCTTACACCTAAAGGAGCTAGAAAAGGAACAGCACATGAAGCCTAAAGCCAGAAGAAGAAGGGAAGTAGTAAAGATTTGAATAGAAATAAATGGTAGAGAAACAAACAAACAAACAAAAACAGTAGAACAGATCAATGAAACTAGGGGTGGGTTCTTTGAAAGAATGAATAAAATTGATAAACCCCTAGGCAGACTTATCAAAAAGAGAAAGGACCCAAATAAATTAAATCACAAATGAAAGAGGAGAGATCACAACCAACAACACAAAAATACAATAATAAGAGAATATTATGAAAAATTATATGCCAACAAATATGGCAATCTGGAAGAAATGAATAAAATCCTATAAACATATGAACTACCAAAACTGAAACAGGAAAAAATAGAAAATTTGGAGAGACCCATAAGGAGCAAATAAATTGAATCAGTAATCAAAATCTCCCAAAAACAAGTGTCCAGGGCCAAATAGCTTCCCAGGGGAATTTTACCAAATACTTAAAGAAGAGTTAATGCCTACTATTTTCAAACTGCTCAAAAAAAAAAAAAAAAAAAAAAAAAAGAAATGGTAGGAAAACTTCCAAACTCATTCTATGAGGCCAGCATTACCTTGGTTGCAAAACCAGACGAGACCCCACTAAAAAGGAGAATTATAGGCCAATATCCCTGATGAACATGGATGCAAAAATTCTCAACAAACTAGAAAATCAAAGTCAATAGTACATTAAAAGAATTATTCAATACAATCAAGTGGGAGTTATTCCTGGGTTGCAAGTGTGGTTCAATATTTGCAAATCAATCAACATCAACATGATACACCACTTTAATAAAAGAAAGGATAAGAACCATATGATCCCTTCAATGATGCAGAAAAAGCATTTGACAAAGTACAGCATCTAATCTTGATAAAAACCCTCAACAAAGTAGTGATAGGAGGAACATACCTCAACATTATAAATGTCATATACAAAAGACCCACGGTTACTATCATCTTCAATGAGGAAAAACTGAGAGCTTTTCCTCTATAATCAGGAACAAAATAGGAATGTCCACTTTCACCATTGTTAATATAGTACTGGAAGTTCTAGCCTCCACAATCAGACAAGAAAAAGAACCCAAATCCATTCAGATTGTCAAGGAAGAAGTCCAACTTGCACTTTTTACAGACTACATCATACAGAAATCTATTGCATTTCTATACACCAATAATGGATCAGCAGAAAGAGAAATCAAAGAATCGATCCCATACAATTGCACCAAAAACGATAAGATACCTAGAAATAAACCTAAAAAAGAGGTAAAAGATCTGTACTCTGAAAACTATAAAACACTTATGAAAGAAACTGAAGATGACACAAAGAAATGAAAAGACATTCCATGCTCATGGACTGGGAGAAAAAACATTGTTAAAATGTCAATACTACTCAAAGCAATCTACACATTTAATGCAGTCTCTTTCAAAATACTAGCATTTTTCACATAGCTATAACAAACAACCCTAAAATTTGTATGGTACCACTAAAGACCTTGAATAGCCAAAGCAATCTTGAAAAAGAAAAGAAAAGCTGGAGACATCACAATTCCGGACTTCAAGATATGTTACAAAGCTGTAGTCATCAAGACAATATACTTCTGGCACACAAAAAAAACCACATATACCAGTGGAACAGAATAGAAAGCCAGAAATGGATCCACAACTATATGGTCAAATAATCTTCAACAAAGTAGGAAAAAATATCCAATGGAAAGAAGACAGTCTCTTCAACAAATGGTATTGGGAAAACTGGAGAGAAACATGCAGAAGAATGAAACTGGACCACTTTCTTACACCATACACAAAAATAAATTCAAAATGGATGAAAGACCTAAATGTGAGAGAGGAAATAACCAAAATCCTAGAGGAAAACCCAGGCAGCAACCTCTTTTACATCAGTCGTAGCACCTTCTCACAAAAGCAAATTTAAACTAGTGGGAGTTCATCAAGATAAAAGACAAGATAAAACAAAAAACAAAACTAAAATGAAGCCTATGTAATGAGAGAAGATATTTGCAAATTACATATTTGATAAACGGTTAGTATCCAAAATTTATAAAGAACTTATCAAACTGAAAAACTAAATGATCCAGCTAGGAAATGGGCAGAAGACATGAATAGACATTTTCCAGGGAAGACATACAGATGGCTAACAGGCACATGAAGAGATACTTAACATCACTCATCACCAGGGAAATACAAATCAAATATAAATCAAACCCGCGATGAAATATCACCCCATACCCATAAAAATGGCTAAAACCAACAACACAGGGGGTACCTGAGTGACTCAGGCAGTTGAGCATCCAACTTTTGATTTTAGCTCAGGTCATGATCTCACGACTGTAAGATCTGTGTCAGGCTCTGTGTGGAGCACAGAGCCTGCTTGGGATTCTCTCTCTCTCTCTCTCTCTCTCTCTCTCTCTCTCTCTCTCTGCCTCTCCATCTTCTCTCTCTCTCACAAAAGAAAAAAAATATATGTATATAATTTCTAAAAATTTTTGAACTACTGGGACCTCATCAAAATAAAAAGCTTCTGCACGGTGAAGAAAACAATCAGCAAAACTAAAAGGCAACCAATAGAATGGGAGAAGATATTTGCAAATGACATATCAGATAAAGGGTTAGTATCCAAAGTCAATAAAGAGCTTATCAAACTCAAAAACAAATAATCCAGTGAAGAAATGGGCAAAAGACATGAATAGACACTCCTCCAAAGACATCCACATGACCAACCGACACAGGAAAAAATGCTCCACATCACTCATCATCAGGGAAATACAAATCAAAACCACAATGAGATACCCCCTTACACGTGTCAGAATGGCTAACATGAACAAATCAGGCAACAACACATGTTGGTGAGGATGCGGAGAAAGAGGATCTCTTCAGCATTGTTGGTGGAAATGCAAGCTGGTGCAGCCACTCTGGAAAACAGTATGGAGGTTCCTCAAAAAACTAAAAGTAGAACTACCCTAGACCAAGCAATTGCACTACTAGGCATTTATCCACGGGATACAGGTGTGCTGTTTCGAAGGGACACATGCACCCCCATGTTTATAGCAGCACTATCAACAATAGCCAAAGTATGGAAAGAGCCCAAATGTGCATCGATGGATGAATGGATGAAGAAGATATGGTATATCTATATATATCTATATATATATAGATATGAAGATATGGAAGATCTATAGAAGATACCATAGAAGATATGGTGTGTGTGTGTGTGTATGTATATATATATATATATATATATATATATATATATATATATATA
>NW_026059235.1:0-10947 GCF_023721935.1 Panthera uncia | reverse complement strand
TCTTGGGTGTTGCTATCTTGAGTTCCATCTTTTTTTTTTTTTTTTTTTTTTTTTTTGCCCCCACTGCTCCAAGTTTTTCTTTTCTATGTTTCTTCGTTATTTGCAGAATTGTGGACAGCACAATTGTCAGGGGTCTCCTATGTTTTCTTAGTTCAACTACCCTTTCTTCCTTTGTCATCATGGGTACTTCCCTGAAAAACTTTGTGAGAGGGGCGCCTGGGTGGCTCCGTCTTTGGCTCAGGTCATGATCTCGCGGTCTGTGAGTTCGAGCCCCGCCTCAGGCTCTGCGCTGACAGCTTGGAGCCTGGAGTCTGCTTGGGATTCTGTGTCTCCCTTTCTCTCTGACCCTCTCCCATTTGTGCTCTGTCTCTCTCTGTCTCAAAAATAAATAAACGTTAAAAAAATTAAAAAAAACAACTGTGAAAAATTGAAAAAAAATTTGGCAATGTTTGGTAAGGAATGGAGGCCAGTTGTGTTCCATTGACCTGTACTGATGATGATAATCTTTAACATTCCACATAATTTTTACTATGGTCCTGTGGAAAACAAGACAGAGGAACAAGGAGAAGTAGGATTGCTTTTATTTATTCCAAATTAGATTCTTCATTGTTGGTAATAGCGTTAAATTTGTTTGTTTAAAATAGACATCCCAAGGCTCACATCTTTCTCTAAGGGATGAGGCTGGTCTCTCCTTGTGTGTCCTCACTTCTTGCTGCAACCTTTATGTGAGAATATTCTGTGAGCCTCTTCCCAGGAATATATGCAATCTGACATCCATGCAAACTTTCTTATAACAGTTATAAACACCATGTACCCTGCCCGGCTTTGTGTTGAGATCCATTATTGTTGCTTTGAAGGGATTCATTGTATGTCTCACACGTTAAAAATTCCTTGTTCAAAGAATGCCTGTGTGTATTTGTGAAAGCAATTGTCTCTTGAATTTGACTGAGGTCCCTAACTCATAGTTTGTGAGATGGAGCCCTGCTTTGAGTTCTACACTAACAGATCAAAGCCCACTTTCGATTCTCTCTCTCTCCTCTCTCTCTGCCCTCCCCATGCTCATGTTCTTTCTCTCTCTTTCAAAATAAACAAATAAACTTAAAAATAATATTCCTTGTTCAAGTATATGCTATAAATAGAATGGAAAAAACACTTACTCTGTGCTCGTTTTTCTGAGTTCCTTACAGGCATTAGCTCATTTTTTTCTTCCAAACACCCAGCATGAGAAGTACTAAAATCATTTCTAGTTATAAGAAAAGGGGAGCTCAAATGATTTAAGTAATTTTGCTGTTCCCCCCAATGTTACTGAGGAATCATTGACAAGTATAGTTGTATATGTTTCAAGTGTACAGTGTGATTTGACTTTCATATATGTGGTGGGATGACCACCACCATGAATATCATGAATGCTTCCCTTGTCTCACATTGTTGACACTTGAGTGTGGAGAGAATGCTCAGAGTGTACTGTCAGCTTATTTCACTGCCATTGAATGTTCCTGCTTTGTAATAAATTGTGTGACTGGTGTTCAAACTAAGAGTCCAGTTCTGCAGCTAACTACAGTGCGGTCCATTCTTTCAAAATACCGCCCACCTCAATTTTATCTGCAGTTCCACAGATGTCTAGAAATATGATATTTTGATGAAGTCATGCCTAGCACATTTACTCTTTATGTTTTGTCTCTCTGAGGTCTTGTTTATAAGTCATTTTTGTCCTCAAGTCAAAACAAAATTGTCCTCAATATTCTTTTATTATATGGTCAGCTTCATGGGCATGTGACTGCAGTCCCCACACTTTTAAAGCTTTTTTCTTATCATCTTGAAATTCTCAGTAACTTTGTTTTTTTTTTAAATATATTTTAATGTATTCATTTAAATTCAAGTTTGTTAACATACAGTGTAGTGTTGGTTTCATGAGTAGAACCCAGTGATACATCACTTACATATAATACACGGTACTCATCCCAACAAGTAACCTCCTTAATTCCCATCCCCCATTTAGCCCATCCCCTACCCACCTCCTCAGTTTGTTACTGTAGTTAAGAGTCTTTTATGGTTTGCCTCCCTCTCTGATTTTTATTTTATATTTATTTAGATAGAAGTTAGTTAACATACAGTGTAATAATGATTTCAGGAGTAGAATTTAGTGATTCATCACCTGTATACAACACCCAGTGCTCAGCCTAACAAGTGCCGTCCTTAATGCCCCTTGCCCAATTAGCCCATACCTCCACAAACCTCCCCTCCAGCAACCCTCAGTTTGTCCTCTGTCATTAAGAGTCTCTTGTCGTGTGTTTCCCTTTCTATTTTTTTTCCTTCCCATATGGTCACCATTTTACCCTGAAAACCTACTTATGAGTGAAATCATATGATGTTCGTCTTTCTCTGACTTAGTTTGCTTAGTATAATACCCTCTAATTCCATCCACCTTGTTGCAAATGGCAAGATTTCATTCTTTTGGATCGCCAAGTAATATTCCCTTGCATATATATACCACATCTTCTTTATTCACTCGACATTCGATGGACTTTTGGGTTCTTGCCATAATTTGGCTATTGTTGGTAGTGCTGCTATAAATATTGGGTTGCAATTACCCCATTGAAGTAGCATTTTTGTATCCTTAGGATAAATACCTAGTGTTGCATTTGCTGGGTGATAGGGTCGTTCTAGTTGTAGTTTTTTGTTTGTTTTTTAAGAATCAACGTAATTTATGAGTAAACAATTCACAAAAAATAAAAATACAAATGTGTCTTAAACATGAAAAATTTTAAAACTTCCTACTAAGGGAAGTGTAAGTTAAAAATAAAATTAAATACTATCTTTCAGCTATCAGCTTGACAAATGTCAAAGGTTGACATATTGGCAAGACAATGACAAAGGCATTCATATATTTCTGGTAGGAATTGCCCTCCAATATTTATGGAAGGCAATTTGACAGTACCATTCTTACAATTGCACCTATATATTTTAATTAATTAATTAATTAATTAATTAAATTTACATCCAACGTAGTTAGCATATAGTGTGACAATGATTTCAGGAGTAGATTCTAGTGATTCATCCTCTGTTTATAACACCCAGTGCTCCTCCCAACAAATGTCTTCCTTAATGCCCCTTACCCATGTAGCCTGCCCCCGCCCCCACAACTCCTCCAACAACCCTCTGTTCGTTCTCTATATGTAAGAGTCTCTTACGTTTTGCCCCCCACCCTCTTTTTATATTATTTTTGCTTCCCATCCCTTATGTTCCTCTGTTTTGTATCTTAAATTCCTCATATGACTGAACTCATATGATATTTGTGTTTCTCTGAGTGACTAATTTCATTTAGCATAATACCCTCTAGTCCCATCCACATAGCTGCAAATAGCAAGATTTCATTCTTTTTCATTGCCTAGTAATACTCCATTGTGTATATATACCACATCTTCTTTATCCATTCATCTGTTGATGGGCTTTGTGCTCTTTCCACACATTGGCTATTGTCTATACAGCTGCAAAAACCTTGGGGTGAATGTGTTCCTTTGAAACAGCACACCTATATCCCTTTGATAAATACCTAGTAATACAATTGCTGGGTCATTGGATAGTTCTGTTTTTAATTTTTTGAGGAACCTCCATACTGTTTTCCAGAGCGGATGCACCAGTCTGCATTCTCACCAGCAGTGCAAAAGGGATCCTCTTTCTCCACATCCTTGCCAACATCTGTTGTTGCCTGAGTTGTTAATTTCAGTCATTCTGACTGGTGTGAGGTGGTATCTCATTGTGGGTTTAGTTTGTATTTCCCTTTATGATGAGTGATGTTGAATATTTTTTCATGGGTCTGTTAGTCATCTGGATGTCTTCTTTGAAGAAGTGTCTATTTATGTCTTCTGCCGTTTTCTTAACTGGGTTATTTGTTTTTTGGGAGTTGAGTTTGATAAGTTCTTTATATATTTTGGATACTAACCCTTTATCTGATATGTCATTTGCAAATATCTTCTCCCGTTCTGTTGGTTGCCTTTAGGTTTTGCTGATTGTTTCCCTTGCTGTGCAGAACCTTTTTATTTGATGAGGTCCCAATAGTTCATTTTTGCTTTTGTTTCCCTTGCCTCTGGAGATGTGTTGAATAAGAAGTTGCTGCAGCCAAGGTCAAAGAGGTTTTTGCCTGATTTCTTTTCTTGGATTTTGATGTCTTCCTGTCTTACGTTTAGGCGTTTCATCTATTTTGAATTTATTTTTGTGTCTGGTGTACCAAAGTGGTCCAGGTTCGTTTTTCTGCTTGTCACTGTCAAGTTTTTCCAGCACCACTTGCTGAAGAGACTGTCTTTATTCCATTGGATATTCTTTCTTTCTTTGACAAAATTAGTTGGCCATATGTTTGTGGGTCCATTTCTGGGTTCTCTATTCTGCTCCACTGATCTGAGTGTCTGTTTTTTTGCCAATACCATACTGTCTTGATTGCAGCTTTCTAATACATCTTGACGTCCAGGATTGTGATGCCTCCTGCTTTCATTTTCTTTTTCAAGATTGCTTTGGCTATTCAGGGTCTTTTCTAGTTTGATACAAACTTTAGGATTGTTTTTTCTAGCTCTGTGAAGAATGCTGGTGTTATTTTGATAGGTATTGCATTGAGTACATAGATTATTTTCGGTAGCATTGACATTTTAACAAAATTTGTTCTACAATCCAGGAGCATGGAATATTTTTCCATTTTTGGTGTCTTCAATTTATTTCAAATCTTTCTATAGGTTTCAGTTTATAGATTTTTCATCTCTTTGGTTAGATTTATTCCTAAGTATTTTATGGTTTTTGGTTCAATTGTCCATGGGGTCAATTCCTTGATTTCTCTTTCTGTTGCTTCATTATGGTGTGTAGGAATGCAACTGATTTTTGTGCATTGATTTTATATCCTATGACTTTGCTAAATTCATGGATCCACTCTAGCAGTTTTTTTTTTTTTTAGTGGGATCTTTTGGGTTTTCCATAGAGTATCATGTCGTCTGCGAAGAGTGCAAGTCTGAATTCCTCCTTGCCTATTTGGATGCCTTTTATTCCTTTGTGTTGTCTGACTGCTGAGGCTAGGATTTCCAATACTATGTTGAATAACAGTGGTGAGAGTGGGCATCCCTGTTGTGTTCCTGACCTTACAGGGAAAGTTCTCAGTTTTTGATGAAGATATTAGTGGTGGGTCTTTCATATATGGCTTTATGATCTTGAGGTATGATCCTTCTAACCGTACTTTCTTGAGAGTTTTTATCAAGAAAAGATGCTGTATTTTGTCCAATGCTTTCTCTGCATCTATTGAGAGGATCATGTGGTTCTTGTCCTTTCTTTTATTAATGTGATGTATCACGTTGATTGTTTTGTGGATATTGAACCAGCCCTGCATCCCAGGCATAAATCCCACTTGGTCATTGTGAATAATTCTTTTAATGTATTGTTGGATCCGGTTGGCTAGTAACTTGTTAAGGATTCTTGCCTCCATGTTCATCAGGGAAATTGGTCTGTAGTTCTCCATTTTAGTGGGGTCTCTGTCCAGCTTTGGAATCAAGGTAATGCTGGCCTTGTAAAATGAGTTTCCTTCCATGTCTATTTTTTGAAACAGCCCTAAAAGAATAGGTGTGTTAACTCTTTAAATGTTTGGTAGAATTCCCCTGGAAAGCTATCTGGCCCTGGACTCTTGCTTGTTGGGAGATTTTTGATTACTGATTCGATTCCTTTACTGGTATGGGTCTGTTCCACTTTTCTATTTCTTTTTGTTTCAGTTTTGGTAGTTTATGTTTCTAGGAATTTGTCCATTTTTTCCAGATTGCTAATTTTTTTGGTGTATAATTTCTCATAATATTCTCCTATTATTGTTTGTGTTTCTGCAGTGTTGGTTGTAATCTCTCTTCTTTCCTTCTTGATTTTATTTATTTGGGTCCTTCCCTTTTTCTTTTTGATCAAACTGGCTAGGGGTTTATCAATTTTTGTTAATTCTTTCAAAGAACCAGCTCCTGGTTTGATTGATCCCTTCTACTGTTTTTTTTTTAATAGTATTGATTTCTGCTTTAATCTTTATTATTTCATGTCTTCTGCTGGTTTGGGGTTTTATTTGCTGTTTTTTTCCCAGGTGTTTGAAGTGTATGGTTAGGTTGTATATCTGCGACCTTTTTTCTTCTTTAGGATGGCCTCGATTGGTATATACTTCCCTCTTATGACCATCTTTGCTGCATCCCAGAGGTTTTAGGCTGTGGTGTTATCATTTCCTTTGGCTTCCATGTACTTTTTAATTTCCTCTTTAACTTCCTGGTTAGTCATTCATTCCTTAGTAGGATGTTGTTTAGTCTCCAAGTATTTGTTTTGTTTCCAAATTTTTTCTTATGTTTGATTTCGAGTTTCATAGCGTTGTGGTCTGAAAATATGCACAGTGTGATCTCGATCTTTGGTACTTCTTGAGGACTGTTTTGTGTCCCAGTATGTGACCTATTTTGGAGAATGTTCCATGTGCACTGGAGAAGAATATGTATTCTGCTTTAGGATGAAATGTTCTGAATATATCTGTGAAGTCCATGTGGTCCAGTGTGTCATTCAAAGCTATTATTTCCTTGTTGATTTTCTGTTTAGATGATCTGTCCATTGTTGTAAGTGGGGTGTTGAAATACCCTCCTATTATGGTATTACTATTGAGTTTCTTTATGTTTGTGATTAATCGATTTATATATTTGGCCACTGCCACTTTTGGAGCATAAATTTTTACAATTGTTAGATCTTCTTATTGGATAGAACCCCTAATTACGATATAATGCCCTTCCTCATCTCTTGTTACAGTGTTTATTTTAAAATCTAGATTTTTCTGACAAAAGTATGGCTACTCTGGCTTTCTTTTGGAGATGATTAGCATGATGGATGGTTATCCATCCCTTACTTTCAATCCGTAGGTGCATTTAGATCTAAAATGGGTCTCTTGTAAACAGCATATAGATGGGTCTTGTTTTCTTATCCATTCTGTTATCCTATGTCTTGATTGGAGCGTTTAGTCCATTGATATTTAGAGTGAGTCCTGAAAGGTGTGAATTGATTGCTATTATGTTGCCTGTAGATTGGAACTTATGGCGGTGTTCTCTGGTCCTTTACAGTCTTTGTTGCTTTTGGTCTTTTTTATTTTTATTTTTTCATCTTTTGTTGCCTCATAAAGCCCCCTTTAAAATTTCTTGCAGGGCTGGTTTAGTGGTCACAAACTCATGTAATTTTTATTTGTCTGGGAAACTTTTTACCTCTCCTTCTATTTTGAATGATAACCTTGCTGGATAAAGAATTCTTGGCTGCATAGTTTTCTGATTTAGCACAGTGGATATATCCTGCCACTCCTTTCTAGCTTGCCAAGTTCATGGGAATAGGTCTGCTGCAAACCTGATCTGTCTTCTCTTATAGTTTAAGGACTTTTTTTTTTCCCTTGCTGCTTTCATAATTCTTTCCTAGGCTGAGTATTTTGTGAATTTCAGTATAATATGCTTTGTTGATGGTCGTTTTTTTTGACTCTAATGGGAGTTCTCTGTGCTTCCTGGATTTTGATGTCTGTGTCTTTCCCCAGGTTAGGAGAGTTTTCTACTCTATTTTGTTGACATAAACCTTCTATGCCCTTTTCTCTCTCTTCATCTCCTGGGACCCCTATGATTTGGATGTTATTCCTTTTTTAATGAGTCACTGAGTTCTCTAATTTTATATTGTGCTCTTTTGCCTTAGTGTCCCTCTTTTTTTCTGCTTCATTTTTCTCCATAAGTTTGTCTTCTCTGTTGCTTGATTCGCTCCTCTGCCTCAGTCATCCTTTCTGCTGTGGCATACATTTGAGATTGCAGCTCAGTTACAACATTTTTTATTTCATTCTGACTACGTTTTATTTCTTTTATTTCTGCAGAAAGGGATTCTTTTGTATTCTCAACCCCAGCTAGTATTCTTACAGTTGGATTCTAAGTTCTGGTTCAGACATCTGGCTTGTATCTTTGTTGACTAAGTCCCTTTCTGTCATTGCTTCCTTTTCTTTCTTTTGGGGTGAATTACTTCATTTTATCATTTTCATGGAAGAAAAGGAATTTAAAAGTAAAAAAAATGAAAATAAAAATTAATAACAACACAAAAAAACAAATAAAGGATACTAGATCTTAGATATGTTTTGTTCACGTTGTTGAAAGAAGCTTGACGAATAGAGAAAAAGAGGATAGAAAAAAAAATAAGGAAAGTGTTTGAAAATTAAAAAATGTATACAAGAAAGAATAAAATGAAATGATGGAAGTAAAGTAGAATTTTAAAAGTTTACAAAAAAGTGAAAAATATAGGAGAAAAAAAAATCTTTTTTGTTAAAATGGAAAATAATTTTTTTCTTTTTCTGTATTCATGAAGAAAAAGGAAAAAAATGAATAGATGGACTTGCAAATAGAATGAAATACAATTGAAATTAAATCCAGTTTCCTCTAGAAGTGAAACTATGAAGCATTTTAAAAATTCATCCTGATTATTCCTAGGTCTTTGATCTGCAGCAAAGGATTCTCTGGTGTTTTCTATGCTTTTTTAAAGCTGAATTAGTGGTCTTATGACTGTTCTTCTAAATTTCTGTTCAGATATATTATTTATATCTGTTTTGAGCAAGTCCCTTGCTGTGATTTATTTTTGACCTGTGTTTTGGGGTGAATACTTCTGTCTTGTCATTTTGGCCATGTTTTTGTCTTGCATGTTTTAAAAGCTTGTTATGTTTTCTCCCCTAGTGTACTATTATATTAAAAAGGATCATACACTGTCCAGGACCTGTCCTTTAGGAAGTGTTCTTGGTGTATGCTGTGTGCTCTCTGCTGTTGTGTTTGGCTGCTCCTTCCCATTGGTCAGCCTTGTGCAGAGATCTTCCTTGCTTGCAGTGTGGAGTGTTTGGAACTTTAACTAGATGTGCTTTGCTTTGGTTTCATCATAAGTCTGGAAAAAGGGAAAAATAAAGAAACCTTCATCCCCTAAAAAAAGAAAACAAGAAAGGGAACACACACACACACACACAAAATGAAAAACCTAAAGAAAACAACCAACCAGATAATCAGAAAATTATAAGGCTGATTCCAAAGAAAACAAAAGTAAAAAACAAAAGAAGTCAAGAAAAAAGAAAGAAATAGAAAAGAATAAGGCTCATTGTACAAAATATAGAAATGCAAATAAAAAACAAACAAGAAATTATAAGCATGATTACAAAAGTAAAAATAAGAAAAAAAAAAAAGAAAAAAGGTAAGGATGGTCATATCTCCACCATAACTGCAGGTGTCATTTTGACTCACTATTTGTAGTGCACTTGGTGCATGTGGGGTCCTGCCCGTGCCGTTCTGGATAGAGGCTGGCAGCGTTGGCTCAGACTCAGTCCTGCCACAGTAAATAAGCAGTTAGCAGGCACCTGGAAAGGAGAGGGGTGGTGTTGGGTAGGTGGGTCCTACCTCCATGGGGTTACTGTGCTGCACTCTGAAGTTCCACCCTTTTGGTTTTGTGGGGAAAATGGTGTCACACCAATCTCCGGTACTAGACCGGAGAGCCTTCAGAAAGCCTTCACAGAATAGCGAGAGCCTTCAGTTCACCCTGCACCACAATTCCCCTATGTTGTTTCTTTGACGTGGAGCTGGGATTCATTATTTCAAGTTTTAAAGGACCTTGCACCGCACAGACCCGTTTCTCTCCACTGGAATAGAGATTCTCCTCACTGCACGAAGTCCTTTGTCCCTGGAAAACTGTGCCATGCCTGCACAGTGCAGGGGATCTATGGTGTAGTACCACTAAACACAGAAAATTTTATGTTCCCTCTGCAGTGCCTCTGTCCCCTGCTGATGAAAGACATTTTAGTAGCACTTTCAGGTCTTTTGTCCATGGGGAGGCAACATACCCTTTTCTCAGGCACTCCAGGAGGGGGACTGTTCTCTCCCAGTTCTCTTTGGTGATCCCTACACCACACTGTGCACTCCGGGGCCAGCTCCCCTCTCCCCAGGAGCACGTACCACGGCTCAGCTCCTGAGAAAGTCACCCACTTTAAAAACCTCAGAATTTGAGCTCCACAGCTGTTTGCAAAAAAGAACTGGGACACTCAGTATTTGTCGCTCCCCAGTGTGTGGTCTGGAGAGGTTTTGCTCTGGTGTGAACTTACTGCTGCACTTTCTCAACCCCTCTCTCTTTCTCTCCCTTTTGTCTCTCCATGGAATGGGTTCCCTCCCTTCCAAGGCACTGCCATTTTTCTCCCTCACAATTCACTTCCACATACCTCATTCATTTCATGCTGTTGTGGAGTCACGCTGTGATTCAACATTTATATACATTTTGGAATGTTTACCACAGTTAGTATAGTCACTATACAACATTATTAAATATGATTGACTATATTCCCTCTGCTGTACTTTTAACCTCTGTGATTTATTTGTTTTATACTGGAAGTTTGTATCCTTAATCCCCTTCTTCTATTGCACCCATCCACCCACCTTCCTGCCCTCTGGCAACCACCAGTTTGTTCTCTGTGGCTATGAGTCTCTTTCAGTTTGTGTTTCAGTTCTTTGTTTTCCGTTTTTAGATTCCACGTATAAGTGAAATATATGGTATTTGTCTTTCTCTGCCTGACTTATTTCATTTAGCAAGGAGCTTCAAGGTCCATCTGTATTCTCACAAATGGTGAGATTTCCTTTTTTTCTCACGACGGAAAAACATTCCATAACGCACCCAAATGTATGTCTGTGTCTACCTAAGGCAGATAATTGGACACATCGGTTTGAAGTTCTTGAGATAAAAAGGAACCAAGCTTGAGAAACTGGACCCAACAAGCCTCATCTGTACCTTGACCCAATGTAGGTGAAAAGACACAGACTCTGACTAATACTGCAACGGGATGAGATTTTAGTATTATTTGGAGGGAGAGTAAGTGTGATTTGTATGTAGAGACAATGTTAATTATTAGAGTTGGACTAGAGTGGATTAAAGATGTCC
>NW_026059234.1:0-10958 GCF_023721935.1 Panthera uncia | reverse complement strand
GTCATGGGGAGAAGACTACATCAGCCAACGGGATGATCACAAGAACCCTAGAAGGGCCCAAGGACTATGGGGAGAAGACCACCCCAGCCAATGGGAAGACCATGAGAACCCCATCAGGGTTCAAGGACCATGAGAAGACCACCCCAGCCAACAAGGAGATCACAAGATCCCTGGAAGGGCCTAAGGATCATGAGAAGAAGACCACTACGGTCAACAGGAAGATCACAAGTGCCCCAGAAGACCCCAAGGGACATGATGAGAAGACTACATCAGCCAATGGGGTGACCACAAGTGTCCCAGAAGGGCCCAAGGAACATGAGGAAAAGACCACAAGAACTCCAGAAGGGCCCAAGGACCACAGGGAGAAGACCACCACAGTCAGGAAGATCACAAGTGCCCCAGAAAGGTCCAAGAACCATGAGGAAAAGACTACATCTGCCAATGGTATGATCACGAGAGCCCCAGAAGGCCCCAAGGAATATGGGAAGAAAACCACAAGAACCCTAGCCAATGGGAAGACCATGAGTGCCCCAGAAGGGCCCAAGGACCATGGGAAGACCACCCCAGCCAACAGGGAGACCACAAGAGCCCTGGAAGTTCCCAAGCATCATGGGGAGAAGACCACCACAGTCAACAGGAAGACCACTAGAGCCCTAGGGGGGCCCAACGACCATAGGGAGAAGACCACCCTGGCCAATGGTAAGACCACAAGAGTCCCAGAAGGGTCCAAGGATGATGGGGGTAAGACCAACAGAGCCCTACAAGGGTCCAAGGACCATGGGGAGAAGAACACAACAGTCAATGGGATGACCACGAGAGCCCCAGAAGGCCCCAAGGACCATGGGGAGAAGACCACCAGAGCCCTAAAAGGGCCCAAGGACCAGAGGGAGAAGACCACCCCAGCCAACGGGAAGACCACAAGAGCCCCAGAAGGGCCCAGGAACCATGGGGAGAAGACTACACTGGCCAATGGGATGACCACAAGAGCCCCAGAAGTTCCTACAGACCATGGGGAGAAAACCACCCCAACCAACAGGGAGACCACAAGAGCCCCAGAAGGGCCCAAGGACAATGGGGAGAAAACAACACTGGCCAATAGGATGACCACGAGAGCCGCAGAAGTCCCCAAGGACCATGAGGGAAAGACCACTAGAGCCCTAGAAGAGCCCAAGAACCATGGGGAGAAGAACACAACGGTCAATGGGAAGACCACAGGAGCCCCAGGAATTCCCACAGACCATGGGGAGAAGATCATCTCGGCCAACAGCAATACCACAAGAGCCCCAGAGGGGCCCAAAGAACATGGAGAAAATGCCACTCCAGCCAATAAGAAGACAACAAGAACTCAAGCCAAATCTATAAAACATGGAGTAAAGGCCACATTGGCCACTGAGACCACAAAACCCCCAAGAAAACCTAAAGAAAGTGTAGGAAAAAACACAGCTTCCACAGAGACTATAAGACCTCCATTCAATGTCACAGGAGACAAATCTGTCACTAATACCTCTCCTGGTTCAAATAAAACTGATGTTACCTATGGGGTACCCATTGGTTCTTTTACACTCACCACATCTCATATAGAGCTGAGTTCCATCATGTCAGAAGCCCCAGGCAACCAAAACCATCCATATCAGAACAAAGATGGCTCACAGGGAGGTCTTCGTGCTGGAGGAATGAGGGAGAATGATTCATTCCCTGCATGGGCCATAGTTATTGTGGTCCTGGTGGCTGTGATTCTCTTCCTGGTGTTCCTTGGCCTTATCTTCTTGGTAAGGGGCAGGGATGCTACAGGGGAGTGAACCCATGAGACAGGGAGTTGACGAGAGATTATGGATCTGAACAAGAGGCAGTAATTAGCCCAGGAAAAGAGGCATGGTGGGAGGTTGGTAATAAAGGGGTAGTGGTGGTGAAAACTTTGGGGAAGGACAATAGATGCATGAGGCATGAACAGTGGCATTGAAGAAAAGTCTGTGGCTGAGAAAAAAGGAAATAGAATAGGGAAAAACTGGGGGCTGGAGATAGAATCTGGGATATGAGAACAGGGAATATCAGGAGAGGGAAAATTGGACAGAGGAGGGAATTGGAGATGAAGTCTGGGACTTAGTGCATGGGATCTGGGGCTGGAATAAGGATCAAGGTTTGGATGGAATCTTGGGAAAGAAGGAAGCTAAATGGCTAGGATCAGGGAGAATAGAATTGAAGGGTTATGGGTATTGAGGAAAGCAAGTGGCATGGCAGATGAAAGTCATTCCTCCTTTCTCCTAATCACAGATTGCCTGTACGATGAAAACACGCCGTGCACTGGTCCAGAACACAGAGGACAATGACCCAGAGGATGATGGGGGCCCTAATTCCTACCCAGTCTACCTGATGGAGCAGCAGACTCTTGGCAAGGGCCAGATCCCTTCCCCACGGTGATCCTTCAGAAAGGTCCCAGCTCTTCCATGCCCTTCCTAAGATGAGGAATTAGACTCACCATTCCTATTTCCTGGACTCCAGGAAGGGCAGAGTACTGGCAGTTAACAGCATTAACTCTTCATCAGCTGTGTTCTTATTGAAACTGGTCAAGGGATGAGGTGATAAGCAAGAAGGATAAGCAAGAAGGGAGATAAAGAAGAAAGAATGAATAATGCAAGTGTTCTCTGCAGAAGATGGTGGTCTTGGAATGAAAACATGTTTGATGGACACATGGGGTAGACACCAACATAGGACACTGAGTCTTGGGAGGAGCAGCATGACTAAAGGAAGTTTGGGGGCCTTAGAAGGCAATGCCCCATATCTGACTGTGAGTTGGAGATTGAGGACAGAGTTCCTGGGTGTCAGGACCAATCTATAATATTTCCATGTACTATTACTTAGATTTTGTGTATAAGCAGGCTCGTCTTTGACTTCCCAGGACACTTGCCTACCTCCTTTTTAAAATGAAAAAAGTATAATCTGAGAAGAAAAGAGAACTTATTTCCTTCACCCTCTCTATACCAAGGAGCAAGGAAAATTCCAGAAAAGATCATAAATGTCTCTCATCCAGATGGTTCTTCCCTCTTCCTTCTGAATCCTTTAGTTTTTTCTAAATGTCTACAGTAGACATCCTGCTGGTCTGGCTTTCTGGGTTGTGGGTGGCACAGAGGGAGGGATTTTTGTGTGGTCTGCAGTCTTATCCATTTATCCCCATTCCAGACTGTCCCTGATGGTGTTCCCCACTCATTATTTATTTTCCTGTCGGTTCTACCAAAAGCCAGTCCAGGCTTTTTCCTGGAAGAGTCACTTGTCTTCTCCACTGCCCCCATACTCTCTCTACTCACACTTTCACCCCAGATTTTGATATTCCCCCTTATAGGCATATCATCTGGATTTTCTCTCCAACTTATTAAAGCCCTTTCACCTATTACTGATTTGGCATAGTGGAAAGAATGAACAGATAATAGACAGCTTCCTATCTATTGGTCTTTTTATAATAAAGTAGAAAATATTTGTAAAGTAAGTACACCATAATTATTGAACTGTCAGTTGGGAGAAGTCTTGACTAGTGTTCCTGACTCTGGCTGTGACCTTACATATGACCTTGAGCAGCAGTGGCTAGAGAACAGGAATTCTTTAGAGTGTCATGGAAAATTAGGCTGAATTTTTACTGCTCCTAAAATGAGTCACTCCTGGATTTAGATAGGAGCCAGCCTGAGTTCCTGCTGGGCCCATTTGCATGGTGCAAAAGCAGGAGAAAATGTGTTCATTAATAAGCCAGTATTTCCATGTACCTATTACAAAATCTGTTGAGCATTATAAAGAAATATAAGATATAGTTACCACCTGAGACACAAATATAGGGAAATTAAATACATAATTCAGTAAGAGTTCTCACAAGGCAGTACTACACAGAATAAAGCATGACTCTAATGAATTAAACCCAATATTTATGGGCAACTACTACATCCCAAATTTATGTTAGGATACTAGCCCTGCTCCAAAGCCATTCCATGCCCAAACATCACTCCCAGCAGACCAACTGCCCATCACCCACATGGCCTTGGCTCACTCTTACCAAAGGAGGATCAGCAATTTCCCTGACCAGAAAGGCACAGGCCTTCCAAGTTTAACTTCATTGAGAATCAAATAGCAACCCTCTCTGCTACTTTTGGTATTCCCATTTTCAGGAATCTGGAAGTCTACCACAGACAGTGGTCTTAATCTTGACACTCATGCCACTGAGTTATCTGCCAGGGCACACTGCAGGCTCAGGAACTCTCTGAATCTCCCACCAGAGCTCTACTCTGCTAAAGGCAGGATTGTAGCTTGGATCCCAGAAAGGTGCCACAGGAACCCCAGACTTGGGTCCCTGGAGAGAGCCCTCTCTTCAGAACACCTGGTTTCTGGAAAGGGCTGGAGTGCCTGGGAAAAAAAAGAAAAGGATACCAGGCTTGTAGTCATCCGGGCAGATGGTGACTGCATGTGGCAGCTGCCAGGACAGGAGTGTCACTCTTTCTGGGAGGAAAGTAGATACCCCCTACACCTAGCCTATAACCATTGAATTTCTCCAGCATGGACCCCAATTTAAAAACTAAAACAAAACCAAGCAAGAGCACCTTTGCCCCTAGAGTCCCAAACATTGAATCCTACGGAGGCCTCCCTGCAAAAGGACCCAAAGGAGCTCTGGGGTCAAAGGGTGTGTATTTGGGGGTGTGTAGGAGGTTCTCCATCTCACAAGTGCTGCAGGGACTGTGGGCCCCACCACAGCTGCTGATTGTCTCCCTTCCCATTTCTCTCTCCCGCTACAATGCTTACTTGGAAATTTACGGGGGAAATCCTCTGACAAGCTCTCGGGTTGGGGTCTCGTTAGAGAAAATTACATAATGAGTGGCAAGGAGGGAATGGTTCCCTCCTCACAAGCTTAACTCGCGCCCAATCCCCACATCCCCAGGATAGATCAGTGCCCAAGACCTCTAGGGCTGAAGTGGGCAGCAGGTGCAAGGGCAGAGGGGTGAGCCCGGGCAGGGAGGTCCAGGATCGGGGGTGAGCGACAGGGGACCAGAGCAGCCTCCTTCCTTCGCTCTAGGTTCCACTTGGCTGGAGGCTCCTGGGTCTCGCTGGGTAACTGAGTGGATTGGTGGTTCAAGGCCAGCAACACCCAGGCGCCCCCTCTACTTGGCCACTGTGAGCACGCCCTTGGATCACGCCCCGAACCGCCAGCCACCCTCGGAGTTGGGGTGCAGTTCCTAGCCCTGGCTTCCTGCCCTGAGAGCCAGATTGACAGGCCTCGGCTTCCTTCCATCTGCGCACCATCCGTAATAAAACTAAAGTTTTCGCTGTGCTTTCTTTCACCACATCACGTGCTTCAATCTTCTGTTAACTGCGAGTTCTTTCTTACTAGGCTTGTTTGACAGAATACAAAACCGAGGCTCAGAGAAGAACCTTGTTCAAACCCACACAGCTCCTGGGAGCAGAGTTTTTCTCCCAACACAACTTTACTTTGTCCCTTAGTGGAGCCAGGATCCCTGTAACTTGGCAGCATGATCTAGATGGGTGGGATGTTTATAGGGACCACCTAAGGAACAAAGTATAATTGAGGTTTGTGCAAGAAAAGGTCCAGCTCCTTCTTCTGGAGTCCAGGTTCCCCTTTCAGCCCCTTGGACTTCCAGAGTTTTGTTCTTCTGGCCCCACAGGGCAGAAGCACTTTGCCCTCCCTCCCAGCACCCAGACCCCCTCACAGCTGACTGTGCTAGCACTCTCTGTCCACCTGCTCCTGGACAGTGAATGCTGGCACAGTAAGAATATCGAATGATTTGGGACCCAGTCGCCCTCATTTTTCTCCCTTCTGCCTGCTACAAAGACTTCTCCAGAAATGAGACATCCCCAGAGAAAACAGGTTTTTGCTGATCTCTGGCCCCAAGGGTGGGTCTCCTTTTCTTCTGACACATTTGATCCCCTTGTTCTCTCTCTCTCCCTGTTCCTACCCCCCTAAATTGCCAGAAGCACCCCTCTCTGTAGAGGGAGGGCCAAAAGTTATGGCTTCCCCTGCTTAGCAGCAACTACAAAGCCCATAGCAATGGCAAAGTGAGACAAGAAAGTAAGCTGGCCATATTATGGAGTAAGTGTTAGAATCCAAGAATCCAGCTGTTCCAGTCCCTGGCTCCCTACTACCACAGAACTCATCCCAGTTGATCTTCCTCCTCCCACAACCCTGGCCCTGGTAAGCTTTTAATTCTTCCTGAAACTTCGTGTCCTAGTGAGACTCCAGGCATCAACTCATCCTATGTAGTCCATTTCTGCTGTAGAACCCACCATGCTAGATAACAACTTCCAATGTGGATTATTTCAAGATGAAGAGAGGAAAATTACCGCCTGCCTCCTGCATCCTAATGCAGCTTCTCTTTGGAATCCTGGGACCTGGTACATGAATTATCCATCAATCACAGAGGATATGGAAGCCACAGAAAGTCAGGAGACAAAGGTCTCTGTCTGAGGCACTCTGCTTGCATATTCTCATTCTTTTTCTGGAAGCAAAGATGATAAACTTCTTTTCTCCTATTTCTGTGAAAGTCAGTACTGACCCTAGCCCCCATTGACTACAATTGTGGCCCTCACCTTCACCTTGCAGCAAATCCACCTTTCTCCTCTCCCTCCAACCTTTAGCTATAAGCAGGAACACAAATAGCAACTTTATTTTGATTTTTCCCCTAGAATCCTGGAGTGTAATAGCTGCTTGATAAATATTTTGTATCTAACATGAAAATCCTAATTTCTATATCATTCTTTTTTTTTAATTTTTTTTAACGTTTATTTATTTTTGAGACAGAGAGAGACAGAGCATGAACGGGGGAGGGGCAGAGAGAGAGACACACACAGAATCAGAAGCAGGCTCCAGGCTCTGAGCCAACAGCCCAGAGCCAGACGCGGGGCTCGAACTCACGGACCGCGAGATCATGACCTGAGTTGAAGTCGGACGCCTAACCGACTGAGCCACCCAGGCGCCCCTCTATATCATTCTTAATTCCTTATTAGAGTTAGCCTCCAAGTCTGAATAAAGCCAAGGGAAATGAAAATATCCCTACCAGAAATGCTGCCTAAATGTGAATCCTTGGTCAGCTCTCCCTGGATAGAGACACATGCAGAGGGACCACAGAAACCCCAGGGCAGTGGGAACTGTGGATGAAATTAGCCAGAGGAGAAGTAAAGTCTGGACTCCTATGTTTCTAGCCATTTCACCTGACTTCTCTCTTAGACTCCTCCAGACTTTCAAGTTTCTCTTTTTAAGTATTAAAAACAATGCCAGGGGCGCCTGGGTGGCGCAGTCGGTTAAGCGTCCAACTTCAGCCAGGTCACGATCTCGCGGTCCGTGAGTTCGAGCCCCGCGTCAGGCTCTGGGCTGATGGCTCGGAGCCTGGAGCCTGTTTCCGATTCTGTGTCTCCCTCTCTCTCTGCCCCTCCCCCGTTCATGCTCTGTCTCTCTCTGTCCCAAAAATAAATAAAAAACGTTGGAAAAAAAAATTAAAAAAAAAAAAAAAAAAACAATGCCAGATAACTCTTCATTTCCACTGTAGGATGGAATGCCTAAAAAGGGAGTAGCAGGGTAAGTGTGGAGTTGACAGAAGTAGGCCTGGGTTGGATTAGCAAAAGGACTTTGGGTGGTGTTTTTCTTTTTCTTTTGATATTTATTTCTTGCATCCTCCGTCTGCTCCCTCCCAATGACTGTCTCCTGGAGACTGCTGTCTTGCACATTCTATTCTCTTTCTCCTTCTTGCCTCTCTGTGAACCCCTTTGATTTGAACCATTATTACTGCAGAGGACTTCCAGACTCATCATTAGCCTCTCTTTGCTCTGAAATCCAGTCCTGTACTTCCAGGCTTATTTTTCCCATAACATCTTCACTTGGATGTCACGTCATATCAAACATGAGGCTCATGTATTCGTCCAGCAAACATTTTTGGAGCATTTCCTCCGTGCTAGATCTGAAGATAACATCAGTGAATAAAGCAAGCAACAGGTCCTTCCTTTAGGTAAAGATCTCACAATCCACCAGGAAAGGCAGATATCACACAAGGAATGACACACAAATATAACTCTTTTAAGTATGCAAAAATACCGGCAGGCACCACCTCATCTTCCCACTATCAGGTCTTCATAGTTTCCCCCATTGGCATTCATTCTCTTCCTCCCTGCTCCCCCTTTACATTGGAGGACTGTCTCTCCAACCTGGGTTCTGGTTCCCATCCCACACTTCCTGCCTCTCAGTAGGCTTCTCCTCCCCCTCCCACACTGTCTACTTCTCTTTCTCTGGGGTCCGTCCATCAGCATCCAAACAAGCTCTAGAAAAGTGTACACAAGAATCATCTGGAAGAGATTCTACTTGTTTACTTATTTATTTATTAAAAACCATTTATTTATAATTGAGGTATAGTTAATATACAATATTATATTAGTTTCAGGTGTGAAACAGGATGATTGGATATTTGTATATATTGTGACATGATCACCACGATAAGTCTAGTTAACATCCATCACCACATATAGTTACAATTTGTGTGTACGTGTGTGTTGAGAACTTTTAATATCTATGCTCTTCGCAACTTTGAAATATGTGATACAGTATTATTAACTATAGTCACCATGCAGTACATTACACCCCCAGGACTTATATTAAAAAAATTTTTTTTAACATTTCTTTATTTTTGGGGGGCGAGGGGCAGAGAGAGATGGAGACAGAGAATCAAAAGCAGACTCTGCACTGCCAGTGCAAAGCCCAATGTGGAGCTAGAACTCAGGAACCGTGAGATCATAACTTGGGCTGAAGTCAGACACTCAACCAGCTGAGCCACCCAGGCGCCCCAGGACTTATTTATCTTATAATTGGAAGTTTGTACCTTCTGATACCTTTCACGCATTTTGCTCACTCCTAACCCCTGCCTCTGGTGACCACCAACCTGTTCTCTGTAGCCATAAACTTATTTTTTTTTTAGCTTCCACATATGAGATCATACAGCATTTGTCTTTGATTTACTTCACTTAGCATAATGTCTTCAAGGCCCATCCATGTTGTCACAAATGGCAGGATTTCCTTCTTTTTTATGGCTGAATAATATTTCATTCTATATATATGAGATCATTTCTAAAATGCAGGTTTTGGTCCCTGTCCCTTAGGGTTCCTGAATCGGTAAATCTGGGATAGGGGCTGGGATCTGCATTTTAACAAGCTCTTAACCAACCTTGAAGCCTGTGGTCTAGGGACCACACTTTGAAAACTCTGTTCTTCCAGTATCCATCCTTAATAAGCCCATATCTTTCCCAGCCTTACCCTCTGTCATTGCCAAGTTTCTTGAAATAATTCCCTATAAAAAAATTTCCCTATAAAAAAATATAAAATATTCATTTTCTCATCTCCTACTCACTGTGTATATATTTCCTTTGCAGATTTTATCAGAGTAATTCATGTAGTTTTTGAAGTCCAGTAGTCCTACAGGCTCATTACAGAAAATAGCCATCTCTGATGCACCCCTCCTTTTCACACCTGATGCCTGCTGTTCAGAGGCAGCAACTTCCAACTTTTAGCTTTTTCTCTTGGTATTTGCACCTACAGTTTTATTTATTTTTTTTTAATATATGAAATTTATTGTCAAATTGGTTTCCATACAACACCCAGTGCTCATCCCAAAAGGTGCCCTCCTCAATACCCATCACCCACCCTCCCCGCCCTCCCACCCCCCATCAACCCTCAGTTTGTTCTGTTTTTAACAGTCTCTTATGCTTTGGCTCTCTCCCACTCTAACCTCTTTTTTTTTTCCTTCCCCTCCCCCTTGGGTTTCTGTTAAGTTTCTCAGGATCCACATAAGAGTGAAACGATATGGTATCTGTCTTTCTCTGTATGGCTTATTTCACTTAGCATCACACTCTCCAGTTCCATCCACGTTGCTACAAAAGGCCAGATTTCATTCTTTCTCATTGCCACGTAGTATTCCATTGTGTATATAAACCACAATTTCTTTATCCATTCAGCAGTTGATGGACATTTAGGCTCTTTCCATAATTTGGCTATTGTTGAGAGTGCTGCTATAAACATTGGGGTACAAGTGCCCCTTATGCATCAGCACTCCTATATCCCTTGGGTAAATTCCTAGCAGTGCTATTGCTGGGTCATAGGGTAGGTCTATTTTTAATTTTCTGAGGAACCTCCACACTGCTTTCCAGAGCGGCTGCACCAATTTGCATTCCCACCAACAGTGCAAGAGGGTTCCCGTTTCTCCACATCCTCTCCAGCATCTATAGTCTCCTGATTTGTTCATTTTGGCCACTCTGACTGGCGTGAGGTGATATCTGAGTGTGGGTTTGATTTGTATTTCCCTGATAAGGAGCGACGTTGAACATCTTTTCATGTGCCTGTTGGCCATCCGGATGTCTTCTTTAGAGAAGTGTCTATTCATTTTTTCTGCCCATTTCTTCACTGGGTTATTTGTTTTTCGGGTGTGGGGTTTGGTGAGCTCTTTATAGATTTTGGATACTAGCCCCTTGTCCGATATGTCATTTGCAAATGTCTTTTCCCATTCCGTTGGTTGCCTTTTAGTTTTGTTGGTTGTTTCCTTTGCAGTGCAGAAGTTTTTTATCTTCATAAGGTCCCAGTAATTCACTTTTGCTTTTAATTCCCTTGCCTTTGGGGATGTGTCGAGTAAGAGATTGCTACGGCTGAGGTCAGAGAGGTCTTTTCCTGCTTTCTCCTCTAAGGTTTTGATGGTTTCCTGTCTCACATTCAGGTCCTTTATCCATTTTGAGTTTATTTTTGTGAATGGTGTGAGAAAGTGGTCTAGTTTCAACCTTCTGCATGTTGCTGTCCAGTTCTCCCAGCACCATTTATTAAAGAGATTGTCTTTTTTCCATTGGATGTTCTTTTCTGCTTTGTCAAAGATGAGTTGGCCATACGTTTGTGGGTCTAGTTCTGGGGTTTCTATTCTATTCCATTGGTCTATGTGTCTGTTTTT
>NW_026059233.1:0-10969 GCF_023721935.1 Panthera uncia | reverse complement strand
ATATGTGTATGTATATACACATATATACACACATATATATGTGTGTATATATACATATGTATACATACATATGTGTACATATGTATACATCCATATGTATGTATATACATATATATGTATATATATACATACATATATATGTGTGTATATATATACACATATATATACATATATGTGCGTGTGTGTATATATATATATACACACACACACACACATTTAAATGTACTACAATATGACCTAGAAATGATACTTCTGTGAATTTACCCAAGACAGATTAAAAACATATTCACACAGGCTTCCAGTTATGGGATGAATAGTCACAGGGATAAAAGGTACAGCACAGGGACTATAATCAGTGATACCTGAATAGTGGAGCATGGTGACAGTAGCTATACCTATGGTGTGTCAATGAAAAATGAACAAACCTTTTAGAATTAAAACAATAAAAGGGAAGAGAGTTCTATTCCAACTCAAGTTAGGACAGTTGCCGAAGATACACAGTCTTCCCAAAGGGAAGAGTGTTCTGGGGAAAGAGCGTTTGGTGCAGTGTTATATATGTTTTTGCAGAGAGTTACAAATCATCATGACAAGGGACATTCCAGAAAGTTAGAGACATTATCTTATGTTTTTAGTACATGCAGGGCTGTATGACTTAAATCTTATGGGAACCAGGGAAGTTTCTTTTTCTTGCCTTGTGTTCAGAATGCTCCTTTTTTGGTTATTGCTTTATTATTAAATTATTCATTTATTTTAACAAAACAGACATGCAATGTGTGTTGGGACAGAAATGGAGCCCATGCTTTGAAGTTTTGCCAAGTCATTCTGACCTTGGTAAATGTTAACGTATAGTTTCCCTAGTTGCCCAGGAGCAAAGCCCACAAACATTAAAAGTCGAAAATTTCCTTTATCAGGTGGACATGAAATAATGTATAGACTTGTCAAATCATTGTGTTACACACCCGCAACTAATGTAATATTGTGTGTCAACTATACTTCAATAATAGTATTAATACGTATACACACACACAGATTTGTATGTACATTTTCATAGCTGCTTTGTTCATAATAATCTCAAAATTTAGGCAACCCAGATGTCCACCAATAGGTGAACAAATACACAGATGTATCTGTACAATAGAATATTATTCTGCAGTAAATAGTAAGCAAATGACCAGCACACATAGCACTATAGATGGATCTTGACAACATTGTGCTGGGTTAAAAAAGACAATCACAGAAAGGACATTCTGTGTGATTCCATGTATATAAATTCTGGAAACTACAAATTATCTATAATGACAGAAAGTGGATAACTGGTTCCCTGCAGGAGCTCTCTGCAGACAACTTTTGGGATAATGAAAGTATTCTATATCTCAGTGTTGTCACTAAGATACACACACACAAACACACACACACACACACACATATGCCAAGTAATTATGTGTGTGTGTGTGTGTATATATGAGGTGTGTATGTGTGTGTGTGTGTATATATGAGGTATATATGTGTGTATGTATATGTGTATATGTGTGTATATATGTGTGTATATATATGTATATGTACATACATACATATATATATACATATATATATACATATATATGTATATATATATATATATGTATATATATATGGTGTGTGTGTGCATATACATGTCAGAATTCTTCAAATTTCACACCTTAAATGAGTGTGGTATATTGTACTTTAGTGCTTTAATGCTTCCATGAAACTTACCTTAAAGACTCTGTGGAAGTCCTGGAAGGGATAATTCTAGACTGGCCTCTAGCATCTGCCAGATCACATCTACTGAGCTGGCCGACCGAGGGAGTTGCGGTATCATTAGTCATTAGGGAAATACAAACTTCCCCACGTGTTGTGGCTACACTAGTCACAGTCAGAAGGTAGTCACTGGGCTTATTTAGTCCAATAATATATTACTGTACTTGCAAGTCAGGGAAGAGAAGGCTGCTTCATGCTTGGCAATTACTTCTCAACACCCACAAAGGTTGTGGTTGGATAGGTAGAAAACTCAGTCTCCAAGTATGAGATGCATGGGTAAAATGCAAGATACCTCGTAACATTTGAGTTTAATATAAGCAGTGAATACTTTGTTTAGGGTAGATAATTACCAAGTTTTGCTATAAATGTACTTAACACTAAAAAACATTATTTATCTGACTCAAGTATAACTGAGTTTCCCATATGTTTGTTGGCTAAGTTTGCTAACCCGCTCCCAGGTGAGGCTGGCACCATCTACAAGCAACAACACCCATCCTTATTTCCAAACCTCAGCTCTCAAGTAGGTGCATCTAACTGGGAAAACATTGTTTGCATACAGTCTTAGCTGCAAGGCAGGATAATGGCAAGATAGAAGTGATGGTTTCCCAGGCTTTGCATCATAATACAGCACAATAGAAGTCTGTTGGAATGGTGCTGAGGAAAACTAGGCAACTACTGTGCCCCACCCCTACCCCCAAACCAAATGCTTCTCACCCCTTAGAATAAAACCCTAAACTCCCTCAGGCCTGAAGGCTGTTGAGGGAGTTTGAAGGCTGCAGAAGCCCTCAGTCACTTCCTTTATGACAACCCCAACCAACCCAACAAGCCCATTGTCCTTGCTGCTGTCTTTGAACTTGGAAAGCTTGCTTCTCACTCAGAGTGTATACTCTTGGTATCTTCTCAGTGAGTAACATTCATTATTTTCTCATTTCCAGCACCTAAAACCACATTTGACCTGTGTAAGCTGATTAATACATTCTTGTTGATTGAGTGAATGAATCTATTTTCCATTCATATTCCTTAGAAATTATTTCTCATTAATGCCTTAGCTATCCTCAGGGTCACTGAACCCATTAATTGTAAATTTTAATTTAAAAGTGTCTTTGGGTATTTGAGAATATATTTTAATAAGAAGCAAAGTTTTTTTTAGTTTGATTTTGTTAATTTTCACGTTTTCCAGAAGACTTTGGAGAATTAAATGTAGCAATTATCAGGGTTAAATAAGCCCAAGTCATGTATTACTTCTTACAAATATGGTCAAAGCTTCAAGATGATGGATTTTATTTATTAAATCCTAGTAACATTTTTCTACTATGTGAAAGGCTTTGTAGAACTTCATGAGGGAGGTCAGTCGCTGACCATCTTCTCCAATTTTGATATTAAATACCTGTTTATTTTAGCTTGTGTAAGACTTCCCATAAAGTAGATGTGACTGACCAAATTGGTTATAGTTTTGCTTGAAGCATTGTATTTTTTTTACAGTGTTTTGTCTTTTGATTGAAATATTTGTAATTTACTGTGGGTGTTGGAGGTTTTTCATAAAATTGGGCTTGGAGAAATTAACTGAAGCACTCAGTTATAAGTTAAATTCCTCTTAAAATTTTAAGTCTGAAAGCCAACTAGGGACTTATTTATCTTCCTTCCTTAACTCCTTGATTTGTCATATATCCAACTCAATCTGGCCCAGTCACGTACTCAACTACCCATTTTGTATGCTAGGCAGCGTATCTTCCACAGTATTCCTTTTCCTCTGGACACAAAATGCCATCCTAATTCTTCAGAAACTTGTCATTTCTCAATGTCCGCTGCTACGAGTGTTTTCATTGTCAATACTGCAAGAGGTTTGGGGGCTCTTCAGAATGTATTCTCCTTGAAAATGAAAAGCACCTTTTTAAATCCTAAGATTGGAAAGAAGCTTGGTGTTAGTTCATTCCCTTGAACATAAAAGAAAGCATTTGCTAGCGAATGCAGTTCCTCGCCCCAAATCACATAGCTGGTTAGTCGCAGGCTTAGGGTTTTTGAACTACAGCCTGCTGGTCTTTCTGCCACATCAGAATGATGCTAATTTATTACATTTACAGAAATGCACTTACTTTTTATGATAGAATTATGATTTCTGTATTGCTGTGATTGATTGATTGATTGCTCTGTGGTTGTTACTAATTTAAAGGCCCACATAGGACATTTACGAAGAGCAATTTTCTTGTTACTTCGTTATTATGCATTCTGCGTCCTGGTACGGTCATCTGTGCGGAAGGTATGGACTCCCCTATACCAAATTTTGTTCAGATGTTGAGATGCACCACAGGCTCCCAAGGGCAGGCCACCAGGAAGATCAAAAATGGCTTGAGAGGGCTTTCGTTGTGCTCAGGGCAGAGGCGGCAATGACCCACACCTGCATGCGGGCCAGCGCTCCCTGGCTGGAACCCACCACCAGCTCCGAAGGAAAGAGGCTCCTAGCTCCTTTCTCTTCTTGCCCAGATAGAAGGCAGAATGCTAGAGGGGTACCGCTGGAAAGTGCCCATCAGTGACGCATCAGAAATGAACTCATGTCCTTTATTATACCTCTGATTATTTCTTTATAATTATTAAGTATCATGGTACTAGATTTTCAGCCTTTAATATAACAATATTTAAGTAACGCATATTTTCATAATGCGATACCAAATTCAAAAGTAAATTAGTAGGCTACCAAGGATGAAACTCAGGGGTTGTTCAATGTTAGTTGTCTTTTCAAAATAACTGTTATTGGTTGTTTCATGTGACACAGGTTATTACAAATACCTTATATTTAAGGAAAGTTTAATTTTTAAACCTTTGAACCTATCCGTTGTCAACTTTAGCTAATAGTTTATCTGTATTTTGAAATACTTTATTGTCAGAACACTATAATGATGACATCAAGTAATATTAAAAATGCAATCTCCATATCAAAATGACAATTTTAAAATTTGTATATTTCCAAAGAATGATACACCTGATGACCTAATTTCTGAAATATCTGGACCCACCGACTAACTGGAAAATTAGCCAATTAAATGAAATCTATTTGATAATGTTTTTGGAAAATCATTTTTTTCCTTCTCTTAAATGTACCACTATCACTTCCTCACTGTAGAGTTTTTAATAAAACATCGAATACTAAAAACCCAGCAAACGTAGAGAATCTCCACATTATCAGATTTCTCTTTGACCTGTAAAGGCACTTCTGTGAAAACGTGTCTTTGCCGAGTTCTACAAGGATCTTCAGGATCTGGCTCTTGCGCGTTAATTAGGATAATTCACACTGAGGACCTCTGTCCCATGACCTTGTTTCACCTGGGAGATGTGAACTAGCTAGTGTGTTGCTCACAACAGCCCAAGGATCAGGACTTTTACTCTCGCCACCTTGCGTGGGGAGTATCCGCCACTTGGACGTGGTGGTTTTCCCAGCATTCTGCTGCTAAAGAAGCTGGGCTCTCATTCCAAGGGGTTCCGGCTGCAGGGGCTGTGCTCTGAGCTAACGGCACCAGTCCGCGTGGCCGACCCGCTCACTTGTGCCGCTCCCGGTGAGTCCAGCCACAGCGGCTTCTTTGTTCTTTCTTCAGTATTTCTAGCAGCTTGGTGTTGGACTCTTTGTTTCCCTATTCCTGAAACACAGACTGGCTCATTCAGACCCTTTCAGAATTTTCAAATTGCCCAGGTCCCTTGACCATCTCCCTAACAGAGCACACACCTGCATGCACATCCTCCCAGTCACTGTCCACCTTTCCAATACTGCTTATTTCAGTGGTTCCCAAGCCTCACCTGCAGCCAAATCCTCAGAGCAGGTATGTAAGATGACACTAATTCATTTAAGAAGGTGACTGGGCAGAGAGAATATTTTAAAAGTTACCAGTAATTCCAGTATGCAGCCAGGGATGTACCTTGCATTTATTGTATATCCTATAACATGGCATATTTGTTTGTTTCTTAATTTTTTTTAACATTTATTCAGTTTTTGAGAGAGTGAGTGTGTGAGTGGAGGAGAGGCAGAGAGACAGGGAGACACAGAATCTGAAGCAGGCTCCAAGCCCTAACTCATGAACAGTGAGATCATGACCTGGCCGAAGGTGGATGCGTAACCAACTGAGCCATCCAGGTGCCCATGGTATATTTATTTGTATAGTACATCTATATCCTCAACTGGTATATATAGTCTAGGTGTACAAGATCACTCGCTTTTGTATTACCAGTGCCTGGATCCAAGCAGGGTGCATAAATACCTGTTAAATGAATGAATGAATATTCGTTGAATAAATAAACAAGCTTGGTGTGCAAGAAAGTCAGCCAGAGCACCATTAGTGTAAGGTTACCGTCAAAAATGTCAGACATGAGGATATCGCGAAGGGACAGTCTGACTTGGGGAAACGGGTGGAATTTTTTGTGGGGCTTTAGTAGGAAGGAAGCCATCAAAATAAGCTCATTTAGTTGGGGGGCGGGGAAGGGATGGGCAAGGACTGTTCTCAGAAAAGGGTGTGTGTGCAGATCTGTGGCCTTCGAGTGGTCGGGTTAGGGTTAGGGTTAGGGTTAGGGAGAGTTTCCTCTCCCCTTTTATCAGGGGAGAGGAGAGATGAGAGCTCTAGAAGCTAGTCATGGGTAAGAGAGGTTGGCGTTAGGGAAAGAGCCGAGATGACCAGGGTATGTGGAGGTCACCATCCGGAGTTCTCAGCCCTCATTGTCTCTCACAGTCCCTCTTCTTGGTCATGAGGGAAACGGAGTCTCATGTGACCTCCATCTTAGTTTGTTCAGTTCTCTAGATCCGAACCTCTCGTGTGTTTTAACAGATGACTCTTTTTGGTCTCTTGCTTCTGCACATCTTAAAAGCGAGGCATTGGATGCATTTGTTCTAGACTGTCTTTGCAAGGATGTTGGTATAGCAGATAGCCAAGGAAGAGAGTACTGTCACCTTTTGGAGCAGAGAATGGCATGCTTCCTGTCCATTTATAAAAAATTGGGGTGCTCTAATCTCAGGTTTTCTCTTCTGTAATGGAACTGTTAACTGTGCAAGTTTCCATCTGATTGCATCCGTCTTGATCCCTGAGGACTTGGGGCAAGGGGAAGTAACCGAAGTATGCTGATAAGCAGACTACTGCTGCTGCTTTGAGTAATGAACTGCCCTTTCCTCCTGACCTGGGAGTGTTTTCTGTGTTCTCAGCCATCATTCGTGACACTGTGACAGGCTAATTTGTAAGCTTGCAAGTAGGGTGAAGTCTCATTCCCTTCAACATTCTTGAGAGTCTTGGTTGTAGTCTTGGACTCTTTAGTGATGGCTACCATCGCAGCTTCCCATGGAGTCTGACTTTGTAATTGAATTTAAATCATTTATCAAGTGAGTGGCTGCACAGACACATTTACAATTCTGTAGGGAACACAGAGGTGAGAGGAGATCCAAGTAAGGCAAGAGGGAGTCCCAAAGAAGTGTAGGGCACTCGTGAGGTTTCCCTCTTTTGAGAGAGGAAGAAAATAGCAGTTTAAGGCATTGCAATGAAAGATAGACATATGTGTGAGTGAAAAGAGAAGTAATTTCATAGGAGGCCATGTTAGAAGCATAAAAATTGTAGATGTGTTCAGTCAGAAGTAAAGTCTAACCCACATGAGGGACTTGATTTTAAAAAGAGAGCCTGAGGATTAAATACACAGAGATCTCAGCTGGCTTCGTTGTTTCCACGACATTTACCACTGCTGGCAAACATATAGGGTAGGCTTATTGTAGGATCGAGTGAGAGACAGAGACCCATAAGCACTGGGTCTGTGATGTCCTCTGTGTTGTTGAGTTAGAATCCCTAAAGCTTATCCCAATCTTTAATACACAAACAGAAAGAATGGTGGATTGTATTTAGGGAGTCCGAGTATATGGAGTTGGGTAAGTGTTGAAAGGGACAGCTTGAACTTCAGAAGACAACTTGAGTGCATCTGTGAAGGTATACACATGACAGCTTTAGTCAGATCATAAAAAAGTGTCACCCAGTTTGAAGAAGTTAGGAATTCAGTGTCCTATGAGACCGAGAAATCCACTAAGTTGTTCTGTGGTCATTGGCTGGGGAGAGTCATGAATAATAGTCTCCAACCTTTGAGGAAAGAGAAGCTTTTCATTTTATGTGATATCATGGAATGTAGATGGGCCTGATAAAATTTAAAATTCATCTTTCGAGATTCAGCATCCTTTGGGTGTTAATGCTGTCAGCAAATAGAGGGAATCAAGCCTGCAAGTTACTCAATCTGGAGAGTATAATGGAAAATGTTTGTAGTAGAAACCCTGACAGTATGGCTTTGGATAAACCCTGACAGTGTGGCTTTACTTTTTGTAACACAAGTACCTGATATCAGCTTTGATTGCTGAGGCATCCACTTCAAAGAGGCATCTGATTCATAGACAGCTGTACAAATAAACACAAGGCCAGCCACAGGACTAGATAAAGAGCCAGGCTGCACCTGCCTCAGGTCTCTCAGCCTTCTGCTTTGTTCTAGAGATCTTGGTTGATTTCAACAACTGACCATTTGGGCTGCTTGTTTTTTCTCTTCGTGAGTTTTAAATTCCCACTCGTACATTTTAAATAAAAGCAGAAGCAGAACCCCAGCTCCATGCCCCCTCTCCACACCTGGCTGTGCAGTCCCAAGTATATGGAATTTCCAGGGCTTGTAAGTAATAAACATCTCCCCCCAAATTTTCCTAGTGGTTGTTGCTGAGGACACCTTACAATCGTAGTAAGAAGTACAAGGGCTGATCTAGTAACAACATTGGTTATGGGCAGGTTGAGACCAGCAGAAAACAGTCACCCACATACTGTGTAAGATTGGAGTCCTAAATGAATTGAATGTTTCCAAGGTTATGTTAAATAATTTGAAGAAGTAAGAGGGTATTTCTGTAAAACCTTGGGGCATAACTGTCCAGTTGATTTTCTCAGCTAAGTACAAGTAGATCCTGTAGTATGGAGAACATCTAGATCTGACACTGTAAGTAAGCACCTGTGGGGATGAAGAAAGGATATGATTAGGTGGAGGGATTGCAGGGAAATGAGGACAGTCAGTCTTCTCAATGGGCCTTAAATCTCGCACAAAATGGTAGCCGTGACAGTTTGTCTTTTTGAGGGGTAGAACAAGGATATTTTAGTCAACAGATGATGAATCCGTTTTGAAAATATGTGGATATGGTGGCCACAGTCCTGTAAGAGACTAATTTTTCTTTGGTTTTGAGATAATTATGGTAAGGGCAGATCCTGCTGAATTGGTTCAGCTTCTAGGATGTGTCCAAACTCTTAAATATATTTGGCATACGGTCAATAGGGAGGAAATTCAAGATCTAAAATGTTGAGAAGGGGAAGCATCAGGTAGTGGTTAATTAATCTGTGCCATCATTGAATTATAGACCAGTGAGTCCCTTCTGGGAGTTCCAGAAACTCCACACTTAATGGTGTTATCCCATTAACAAGGTGGATCTTGTCTCAGTTAATTTCCCAGAATGAAATAGCCATGATGGAAAACAACCATGATGGAAAAGCATGTGAATAGTGAGAGTGTTGACTAGTGCCAAGAAAACAGAAAGCAGCTAAGACGGAGGCATCAGACAGACTTTGAGATGCCTACCATTTAATTTTTTTTTTTTTTTTTGGTTTCTTCTATGCCCAAGGGAGGAAGGCATGGTAGAAAGATGTTAAGCTTTATGGTAGAGAATGTGGCCCCAGTACCCACTAGAAATGGAAACTTTGTTTTTGCAATTGCATGAATATGTCTCCCTTTTATATTTAGGGCAATTGTGGGAAAACTATAGTGGATAGGTTTATTTGGAAGAATGCTATGTTATATAAATTGTGTCTTTTGTGTTTTAGATTATACCTTTTCTAACCAAAATAGGATAGGTATTTTTCTAATGTTCCTTTTATTTCCAATATCAGCAAGTATCTGTGTTTAAACATATTGTTATTGTTTGTCTTGAACTTAACTATTTGTTTAATCTGAAGAGCTATTAATTGCATCAGTAACTTTTCTTATTTCTGAGTCAAAGTATCTTCCATTTCCTCAGCAAGGTCTTATAATTCCAAGTCATCAGTTGGCTATTTTATATTTTACTTTCTAACTAAATCTGTCACTCCACATTTAGGGCCACTAATAAAGAAGGAAGATAGGACAGGTGTGGTATGTTTTTCTGTATCAAGAACTGAATAATTTTGGAAGGTGTTAGTTAAGCAGTGACCGAAATTGTGGATGGAGTCATTCCTTTTCCTGTTTACAAGATTGGATTCTTCACCAATCAGTGTTCAAGAGGGTCTTCCAGATAGCTTCTAAGGAATCCTGTCCTACTTTGACACTCTTTCATCGTGCACCTCTCACCTTGGCCAACGTTTATAGCTAACAACATCATCAGCTGTTTCTCACCTCTACCTACCTTAAAGACTTTAGGAGGGGATGTTGTCCAGTAAGAAGGATGTACTTAGGAAGGGGTAGAAGGAGGAAAAAGAGGAAGATCTTGTGATGGTACAAGAGGAGAAATGGCAGACTAGTAGAAAAGAGGGGGTCAAGGTATAGGGAGATCACAATGGAAGTCAATCCAGGGTTGTGTCAGGAAAGGAAAGAGATATTTGGCTCTTCTACATTGAGGTAAAGATGACTATGTTTAGAATATAGGGGCTTCACTAGAACCTGTCTTCCTTTGCCCAGAAGTCTGGGTCAATGGAGAAATACTCCACCTTAATAAAGACAGAGCCTCCAAGCATATTGTATGGACTGAGGCTTGGCTCCCTCTGCTGGGTAAAGAATACCTTCTAGCCAAGGTACCAGTCTAAGTTAAGAAGAACAGGAAATGCATGGTGGGATATGGAAATTGCCTATCAATGTAACGTTTTAACAAGCTGCAGAAGCACAGGTTGTAGCTTCATTAACTATGGTGATGCTCATCTTCCATTTCCTCCATGTCATTCTATTAAAAAAAAAAAGATGAGGGGCGCCTGGGTGGCTCAGTCGGTTGAGCGTCCGACTTCGGCTCAGGTCACGATCTCGCGGTTCGTGAGTTCGAGCCCCGCGTCGGGCTCTGGGCTGATGGCTCAGAGCCTGGAGCCTGCTTCCGATTCTGTGTCTCCCTCTCTCTCTGCCCCTCCCCCGTTCATGATCTGTCTCTCTCTGTCCCAAAAATAAATAAACGTTAAAAAAATTAAAAAAAAAAAAAAAAAAAAAA
>NW_026059232.1:0-10971 GCF_023721935.1 Panthera uncia | reverse complement strand
ATATGTGTATGTATATACACATATATACACACATATATATGTGTGTATATATACATATGTATACATACATATGTGTACATATGTATACATCCATATGTATGTATATACATATATATGTATATATATACATACATATATATGTGTGTATATATATACACATATATATACATATATGTGCGTGTGTGTATATATATATATACACACACACACACACATTTAAATGTACTACAATATGACCTAGAAATGATACTTCTGTGAATTTACCCAAGACAGATTAAAAACATATTCACACAGGCTTCCAGTTATGGGATGAATAGTCACAGGGATAAAAGGTACAGCACAGGGACTATAATCAGTGATACCTGAATAGTGGAGCATGGTGACAGTAGCTATACCTATGGTGTGTCAATGAAAAATGAACAAACCTTTTAGAATTAAAACAATAAAAGGGAAGAGAGTTCTATTCCAACTCAAGTTAGGACAGTTGCCAAAGATACACAGTCTTCCCAAAGGGAAGAGTGTTCTGGGGAAAGAGCGTTTGGTGCAGTGTTATATATGTTTTTGCAGAGAGTTACAAATCATCATGACAAGGGACATTCCAGAAAGTTAGAGACATTATCTTATGTTTTTAGTACATGCAGGGCTGTATGACTTAAATCTTATGGGAACCAGGGAAGTTTCTTTTTCTTGCCTTGTGTTCAGAATGCTCCTTTTTTGGTTATTGCTTTATTATTAAATTATTCATTTATTTTAACAAAACAGACATGCAATGTGTGTTGGGACAGAAATGGAGCCCATGCTTTGAAGTTTTGCCAAGTCATTCTGACCTTGGTAAATGTTAACGTATAGTTTCCCTAGTTGCCCAGGAGCAAAGCCCACAAACATTAAAAGTCGAAAATTTCCTTTATCAGGTGGACATGAAATAATGTATAGACTTGTCAAATCATTGTGTTACACACCCGCAACTAATGTAATATTGTGTGTCAACTATACTTCAATAATAGTATTAATACGTATACACACACACAGATTTGTATGTACATTTTCATAGCTGCTTTGTTCATAATAATCTCAAAATTTAGGCAACCCAGATGTCCACCAATAGGTGAACAAATACACAGATGTATCTGTACAATAGAATATTATTCTGCAGTAAATAGTAAGCAAATGACCAGCACACATAGCACTATAGATGGATCTTGACAACATTGTGCTGGGTTAAAAAAGACAATCACAGAAAGGACATTCTGTGTGATTCCATGTATATAAATTCTGGAAACTACAAATTATCTATAATGACAGAAAGTGGATAACTGGTTCCCTGCAGGAGCTCTCTGCAGACAACTTTTGGGATAATGAAAGTATTCTATATCTCAGTGTTGTCACTAAGATACACACACACAAACACACACACACACACACACATATGCCAAGTAATTATGTGTGTGTGTGTGTGTATATATGAGGTGTGTATGTGTGTGTGTGTGTATATATGAGGTATATATGTGTGTATGTATATGTGTATATGTGTGTATATATGTGTGTATATATATGTATATGTACATACATACATATATATATACATATATATATACATATATATGTATATATATATATATATATGTATATATATATGGTGTGTGTGTGCATATACATGTCAGAATTCTTCAAATTTCACACCTTAAATGAGTGTGGTATATTGTACTTTAGTGCTTTAATGCTTCCATGAAACTTACCTTAAAGACTCTGTGGAAGTCCTGGAAGGGATAATTCTAGACTGGCCTCTAGCATCTGCCAGATCACATCTACTGAGCTGGCCGACCGAGGGAGTTGCGGTATCATTAGTCATTAGGGAAATACAAACTTCCCCACGTGTTGTGGCTACACTAGTCACAGTCAGAAGGTAGTCACTGGGCTTATTTAGTCCAATAATATATTACTGTACTTGCAAGTCAGGGAAGAGAAGGCTGCTTCATGCTTGGCAATTACTTCTCAACACCCACAAAGGTTGTGGTTGGATAGGTAGAAAACTCAGTCTCCAAGTATGAGATGCATGGGTAAAATGCAAGATACCTCGTAACATTTGAGTTTAATATAAGCAGTGAATACTTTGTTTAGGGTAGATAATTACCAAGTTTTGCTATAAATGTACTTAACACTAAAAAACATTATTTATCTGACTCAAGTATAACTGAGTTTCCCATATGTTTGTTGGCTAAGTTTGCTAACCCGCTCCCAGGTGAGGCTGGCACCATCTACAAGCAACAACACCCATCCTTATTTCCAAACCTCAGCTCTCAAGTAGGTGCATCTAACTGGGAAAACATTGTTTGCATACAGTCTTAGCTGCAAGGCAGGATAATGGCAAGATAGAAGTGATGGTTTCCCAGGCTTTGCATCATAATACAGCACAATAGAAGTCTGTTGGAATGGTGCTGAGGAAAACTAGGCAACTACTGTGCCCCACCCCTACCCCCAAACCAAATGCTTCTCACCCCTTAGAATAAAACCCTAAACTCCCTCAGGCCTGAAGGCTGTTGAGGGAGTTTGAAGGCTGCAGAAGCCCTCAGTCACTTCCTTTATGACAACCCCAACCAACCCAACAAGCCCATTGTCCTTGCTGCTGTCTTTGAACTTGGAAAGCTTGCTTCTCACTCAGAGTGTATACTCTTGGTATCTTCTCAGTGAGTAACATTCATTATTTTCTCATTTCCAGCACCTAAAACCACATTTGACCTGTGTAAGCTGATTAATACATTCTTGTTGATTGAGTGAATGAATCTATTTTCCATTCATATTCCTTAGAAATTATTTCTCATTAATGCCTTAGCTATCCTCAGGGTCACTGAACCCATTAATTGTAAATTTTAATTTAAAAGTGTCTTTGGGTATTTGAGAATATATTTTAATAAGAAGCAAAGTTTTTTTTAGTTTGATTTTGTTAATTTTCACGTTTTCCAGAAGACTTTGGAGAATTAAATGTAGCAATTATCAGGGTTAAATAAGCCCAAGTCATGTATTACTTCTTACAAATATGGTCAAAGCTTCAAGATGATGGATTTTATTTATTAAATCCTAGTAACATTTTTCTACTATGTGAAAGGCTTTGTAGAACTTCATGAGGGAGGTCAGTCGCTGACCATCTTCTCCAATTTTGATATTAAATACCTGTTTATTTTAGCTTGTGTAAGACTTCCCATAAAGTAGATGTGACTGACCAAATTGGTTATAGTTTTGCTTGAAGCATTGTATTTTTTTTACAGTGTTTTGTCTTTTGATTGAAATATTTGTAATTTACTGTGGGTGTTGGAGGTTTTTCATAAAATTGGGCTTGGAGAAATTAACTGAAGCACTCAGTTATAAGTTAAATTCCTCTTAAAATTTTAAGTCTGAAAGCCAACTAGGGACTTATTTATCTTCCTTCCTTAACTCCTTGATTTGTCATATATCCAACTCAATCTGGCCCAGTCACGTACTCAACTACCCATTTTGTATGCTAGGCAGCGTATCTTCCACAGTATTCCTTTTCCTCTGGACACAAAATGCCATCCTAATTCTTCAGAAACTTGTCATTTCTCAATGTCCGCTGCTACGAGTGTTTTCATTGTCAATACTGCAAGAGGTTTGGGGGCTCTTCAGAATGTATTCTCCTTGAAAATGAAAAGCACCTTTTTAAATCCTAAGATTGGAAAGAAGCTTGGTGTTAGTTCATTCCCTTGAACATAAAAGAAAGCATTTGCTAGCGAATGCAGTTCCTCGCCCCAAATCACATAGCTGGTTAGTCGCAGGCTTAGGGTTTTTGAACTACAGCCTGCTGGTCTTTCTGCCACATCAGAATGATGCTAATTTATTACATTTACAGAAATGCACTTACTTTTTATGATAGAATTATGATTTCTGTATTGCTGTGATTGATTGATTGATTGCTCTGTGGTTGTTACTAATTTAAAGGCCCACATAGGACATTTACGAAGAGCAATTTTCTTGTTACTTCGTTATTATGCATTCTGCGTCCTGGTACGGTCATCTGTGCGGAAGGTATGGACTCCCCTATACCAAATTTTGTTCAGATGTTGAGATGCACCACAGGCTCCCAAGGGCAGGCCACCAGGAAGATCAAAAATGGCTTGAGAGGGCTTTCGTTGTGCTCAGGGCAGAGGCGGCAATGACCCACACCTGCATGCGGGCCAGCGCTCCCTGGCTGGAACCCACCACCAGCTCCGAAGGAAAGAGGCTCCTAGCTCCTTTCTCTTCTTGCCCAGATAGAAGGCAGAATGCTAGAGGGGTACCGCTGGAAAGTGCCCATCAGTGACGCATCAGAAATGAACTCATGTCCTTTATTATACCTCTGATTATTTCTTTATAATTATTAAGTATCATGGTACTAGATTTTCAGCCTTTAATATAACAATATTTAAGTAACGCATATTTTCATAATGCGATACCAAATTCAAAAGTAAATTAGTAGGCTACCAAGGATGAAACTCAGGGGTTGTTCAATGTTAGTTGTCTTTTCAAAATAACTGTTATTGGTTGTTTCATGTGACACAGGTTATTACAAATACCTTATATTTAAGGAAAGTTTAATTTTTAAACCTTTGAACCTATCCGTTGTCAACTTTAGCTAATAGTTTATCTGTATTTTGAAATACTTTATTGTCAGAACACTATAATGATGACATCAAGTAATATTAAAAATGCAATCTCCATATCAAAATGACAATTTTAAAATTTGTATATTTCCAAAGAATGATACACCTGATGACCTAATTTCTGAAATATCTGGACCCACCGACTAACTGGAAAATTAGCCAATTAAATGAAATCTATTTGATAATGTTTTTGGAAAATCATTTTTTTCCTTCTCTTAAATGTACCACTATCACTTCCTCACTGTAGAGTTTTTAATAAAACATCGAATACTAAAAACCCAGCAAACGTAGAGAATCTCCACATTATCAGATTTCTCTTTGACCTGTAAAGGCACTTCTGTGAAAACGTGTCTTTGCCGAGTTCTACAAGGATCTTCAGGATCTGGCTCTTGCGCGTTAATTAGGATAATTCACACTGAGGACCTCTGTCCCATGACCTTGTTTCACCTGGGAGATGTGAACTAGCTAGTGTGTTGCTCACAACAGCCCAAGGATCAGGACTTTTACTCTCGCCACCTTGCGTGGGGAGTATCCGCCACTTGGACGTGGTGGTTTTCCCAGCATTCTGCTGCTAAAGAAGCTGGGCTCTCATTCCAAGGGGTTCCGGCTGCAGGGGCTGTGCTCTGAGCTAACGGCACCAGTCCGCGTGGCCGACCCGCTCACTTGTGCCGCTCCCGGTGAGTCCAGCCACAGCGGCTTCTTTGTTCTTTCTTCAGTATTTCTAGCAGCTTGGTGTTGGACTCTTTGTTTCCCTATTCCTGAAACACAGACTGGCTCATTCAGACCCTTTCAGAATTTTCAAATTGCCCAGGTCCCTTGACCATCTCCCTAACAGAGCACACACCTGCATGCACATCCTCCCAGTCACTGTCCACCTTTCCAATACTGCTTATTTCAGTGGTTCCCAAGCCTCACCTGCAGCCAAATCCTCAGAGCAGGTATGTAAGATGACACTAATTCATTTAAGAAGGTGACTGGGCAGAGAGAATATTTTAAAAGTTACCAGTAATTCCAGTATGCAGCCAGGGATGTACCTTGCATTTATTGTATATCCTATAACATGGCATATTTGTTTGTTTCTTAATTTTTTTTAACATTTATTCAGTTTTTGAGAGAGTGAGTGTGTGAGTGGAGGAGAGGCAGAGAGACAGGGAGACACAGAATCTGAAGCAGGCTCCAAGCCCTAACTCATGAACAGTGAGATCATGACCTGGCCGAAGGTGGATGCGTAACCAACTGAGCCATCCAGGTGCCCATGGTATATTTATTTGTATAGTACATCTATATCCTCAACTGGTATATATAGTCTAGGTGTACAAGATCACTCGCTTTTGTATTACCAGTGCCTGGATCCAAGCAGGGTGCATAAATACCTGTTAAATGAATGAATGAATATTCGTTGAATAAATAAACAAGCTTGGTGTGCAAGAAAGTCAGCCAGAGCACCATTAGTGTAAGGTTACCGTCAAAAATGTCAGACATGAGGATATCGCGAAGGGACAGTCTGACTTGGGGAAACGGGTGGAATTTTTTGTGGGGCTTTAGTAGGAAGGAAGCCATCAAAATAAGCTCATTTAGTTGGGGGGCGGGGAAGGGATGGGCAAGGACTGTTCTCAGAAAAGGGTGTGTGTGCAGATCTGTGGCCTTCGAGTGGTCGGGTTAGGGTTAGGGTTAGGGTTAGGGAGAGTTTCCTCTCCCCTTTTATCAGGGGAGAGGAGAGATGAGAGCTCTAGAAGCTAGTCATGGGTAAGAGAGGTTGGCGTTAGGGAAAGAGCCGAGATGACCAGGGTATGTGGAGGTCACCATCCGGAGTTCTCAGCCCTCATTGTCTCTCACAGTCCCTCTTCTTGGTCATGAGGGAAACGGAGTCTCATGTGACCTCCATCTTAGTTTGTTCAGTTCTCTAGATCCGAACCTCTCGTGTGTTTTAACAGATGACTCTTTTTGGTCTCTTGCTTCTGCACATCTTAAAAGCGAGGCATTGGATGCATTTGTTCTAGACTGTCTTTGCAAGGATGTTGGTATAGCAGATAGCCAAGGAAGAGAGTACTGTCACCTTTTGGAGCAGAGAATGGCATGCTTCCTGTCCATTTATAAAAAATTGGGGTGCTCTAATCTCAGGTTTTCTCTTCTGTAATGGAACTGTTAACTGTGCAAGTTTCCATCTGATTGCATCCGTCTTGATCCCTGAGGACTTGGGGCAAGGGGAAGTAACCGAAGTATGCTGATAAGCAGACTACTGCTGCTGCTTTGAGTAATGAACTGCCCTTTCCTCCTGACCTGGGAGTGTTTTCTGTGTTCTCAGCCATCATTCGTGACACTGTGACAGGCTAATTTGTAAGCTTGCAAGTAGGGTGAAGTCTCATTCCCTTCAACATTCTTGAGAGTCTTGGTTGTAGTCTTGGACTCTTTAGTGATGGCTACCATCGCAGCTTCCCATGGAGTCTGACTTTGTAATTGAATTTAAATCATTTATCAAGTGAGTGGCTGCACAGACACATTTACAATTCTGTAGGGAACACAGAGGTGAGAGGAGATCCAAGTAAGGCAAGAGGGAGTCCCAAAGAAGTGTAGGGCACTCGTGAGGTTTCCCTCTTTTGAGAGAGGAAGAAAATAGCAGTTTAAGGCATTGCAATGAAAGATAGACATATGTGTGAGTGAAAAGAGAAGTAATTTCATAGGAGGCCATGTTAGAAGCATAAAAATTGTAGATGTGTTCAGTCAGAAGTAAAGTCTAACCCACATGAGGGACTTGATTTTAAAAAGAGAGCCTGAGGATTAAATACACAGAGATCTCAGCTGGCTTCGTTGTTTCCACGACATTTACCACTGCTGGCAAACATATAGGGTAGGCTTATTGTAGGATCGAGTGAGAGACAGAGACCCATAAGCACTGGGTCTGTGATGTCCTCTGTGTTGTTGAGTTAGAATCCCTAAAGCTTATCCCAATCTTTAATACACAAACAGAAAGAATGGTGGATTGTATTTAGGGAGTCCAAGTATATGGAGTTGGGTAAGTGTTGAAAGGGACAGCTTGAACTTCAGAAGACAACTTGAGTGCATCTGTGAAGGTATACACATGACAGCTTTAGTCAGATCATAAAAAAGTGTCACCCAGTTTGAAGAAGTTAGGAATTCAGTGTCCTATGAGACCGAGAAATCCACTAAGTTGTTCTGTGGTCATTGGCTGGGGAGAGTCATGAATAATAGTCTCCAACCTTTGAGGAAAGAGAAGCTTTTCATTTTATGTGATATCATGGAATGTAGATGGGCCTGATAAAATTTAAAATTCATCTTTCGAGATTCAGCATCCTTTGGGTGTTAATGCTGTCAGCAAATAGAGGGAATCAAGCCTGCAAGTTACTCAATCTGGAGAGTATAATGGAAAATGTTTGTAGTAGAAACCCTGACAGTATGGCTTTGGATAAACCCTGACAGTGTGGCTTTACTTTTTGTAACACAAGTACCTGATATCAGCTTTGATTGCTGAGGCATCCACTTCAAAGAGGCATCTGATTCATAGACAGCTGTACAAATAAACACAAGGCCAGCCACAGGACTAGATAAAGAGCCAGGCTGCACCTGCCTCAGGTCTCTCAGCCTTCTGCTTTGTTCTAGAGATCTTGGTTGATTTCAACAACTGACCATTTGGGCTGCTTGTTTTTTCTCTTCGTGAGTTTTAAATTCCCACTCGTACATTTTAAATAAAAGCAGAAGCAGAACCCCAGCTCCATGCCCCCTCTCCACACCTGGCTGTGCAGTCCCAAGTATATGGAATTTCCAGGGCTTGTAAGTAATAAACATCTCCCCCCAAATTTTCCTAGTGGTTGTTGCTGAGGACACCTTACAATCGTAGTAAGAAGTACAAGGGCTGATCTAGTAACAACATTGGTTATGGGCAGGTTGAGACCAGCAGAAAACAGTCACCCACATACTGTGTAAGATTGGAGTCCTAAATGAATTGAATGTTTCCAAGGTTATGTTAAATAATTTGAAGAAGTAAGAGGGTATTTCTGTAAAACCTTGGGGCATAACTGTCCAGTTGATTTTCTCAGCTAAGTACAAGTAGATCCTGTAGTATGGAGAACATCTAGATCTGACACTGTAAGTAAGCACCTGTGGGGATGAAGAAAGGATATGATTAGGTGGAGGGATTGCAGGGAAATGAGGACAGTCAGTCTTCTCAATGGGCCTTAAATCTCGCACAAAATGGTAGCCGTGACAGTTTGTCTTTTTGAGGGGTAGAACAAGGATATTTTAGTCAACAGATGATGAATCCGTTTTGAAAATATGTGGATATGGTGGCCACAGTCCTGTAAGAGACTAATTTTTCTTTGGTTTTGAGATAATTATGGTAAGGGCAGATCCTGCTGAATTGGTTCAGCTTCTAGGATGTGTCCAAACTCTTAAATATATTTGGCATACGGTCAATAGGGAGGAAATTCAAGATCTAAAATGTTGAGAAGGGGAAGCATCAGGTAGTGGTTAATTAATCTGTGCCATCATTGAATTATAGACCAGTGAGTCCCTTCTGGGAGTTCCAGAAACTCCACACTTAATGGTGTTATCCCATTAACAAGGTGGATCTTGTCTCAGTTAATTTCCCAGAATGAAATAGCCATGATGGAAAACAACCATGATGGAAAAGCATGTGAATAGTGAGAGTGTTGACTAGTGCCAAGAAAACAGAAAGCAGCTAAGACGGAGGCATCAGACAGACTTTGAGATGCCTACCATTTAATTTTTTTTTTTTTTTTTGGTTTCTTCTATGCCCAAGGGAGGAAGGCATGGTAGAAAGATGTTAAGCTTTATGGTAGAGAATGTGGCCCCAGTACCCACTAGAAATGGAAACTTTGTTTTTGCAATTGCATGAATATGTCTCCCTTTTATATTTAGGGCAATTGTGGGAAAACTATAGTGGATAGGTTTATTTGGAAGAATGCTATGTTATATAAATTGTGTCTTTTGTGTTTTAGATTATACCTTTTCTAACCAAAATAGGATAGGTATTTTTCTAATGTTCCTTTTATTTCCAATATCAGCAAGTATCTGTGTTTAAACATATTGTTATTGTTTGTCTTGAACTTAACTATTTGTTTAATCTGAAGAGCTATTAATTGCATCAGTAACTTTTCTTATTTCTGAGTCAAAGTATCTTCCATTTCCTCAGCAAGGTCTTATAATTCCAAGTCATCAGTTGGCTATTTTATATTTTACTTTCTAACTAAATCTGTCACTCCACATTTAGGGCCACTAATAAAGAAGGAAGATAGGACAGGTGTGGTATGTTTTTCTGTATCAAGAACTGAATAATTTTGGAAGGTGTTAGTTAAGCAGTGACCGAAATTGTGGATGGAGTCATTCCTTTTCCTGTTTACAAGATTGGATTCTTCACCAATCAGTGTTCAAGAGGGTCTTCCAGATAGCTTCTAAGGAATCCTGTCCTACTTTGACACTCTTTCATCGTGCACCTCTCACCTTGGCCAACGTTTATAGCTAACAACATCATCAGCTGTTTCTCACCTCTACCTACCTTACAGACTTTAGGAGGGGATGTTGTCCAGTAAGAAGGATGTACTTAGGAAGGGGTAGAAGGAGGAAAAAGAGGAAGATCTTGTGATGGTACAAGAGGAGAAATGGCAGACTAGTAGAAAAGAGGGGGTCAAGGTATAGGGAGATCACAATGGAAGTCAATCCAGGGTTGTGTCAGGAAAGGAAAGAGATATTTGGCTCTTCTACATTGAGGTAAAGATGACTATGTTTAGAATATAGGGGCTTCACTAGAACCTGTCTTCCTTTGCCCAGAAGTCTGGGTCAATGGAGAAATACTCCACCTTAATAAAGACAGAGCCTCCAAGCATATTGTATGGACTGAGGCTTGGCTCCCTCTGCTGGGTAAAGAATACCTTCTAGCCAAGGTACCAGTCTAAGTTAAGAAGAACAGGAAATGCATGGTGGGATATGGAAATTGCCTATCAATGTAACGTTTTAACAAGCTGCAGAAGCACAGGTTGTAGCTTCATTAACTATGGTGATGCTCATCTTCCATTTCCTCCATGTCATTCTATTAAAAAAAAAAAGATGAGGGGCGCCTGGGTGGCTCAGTCGGTTGAGCGTCCGACTTCGGCTCAGGTCACGATCTCGCGGTTCGTGAGTTCGAGCCCCGCGTCGGGCTCTGGGCTGATGGCTCAGAGCCTGGAGCCTGCTTCCGATTCTGTGTCTCCCTCTCTCTCTGCCCCTCCCCCGTTCATGATCTGTCTCTCTCTGTCCCAAAAATAAATAAACGTTAAAAAAATTAAAAAAAAAAAAAAAAAAAAAA
>NW_026059231.1:0-10972 GCF_023721935.1 Panthera uncia | reverse complement strand
AGGCTTCTCAAAAAGAAAAGGGAGATGACCCAAATAGATAAAATCATGAATGAAAATGGAATTATTACCACCAATCCCTCAGAGATACAAACAATTATCAGGGAATACTATGAAAAATTATATGCCAACAAATTGGACAACCTGGAAGAAATGGACAAATTCCTAAACACCCACACACTTCCAGAACTCACTCAGGAGGAAATAGAAAGCTGGAAAAGACCCATAACCAGCGAAGAAATGGAATCGGTTATCAAAAATCTCCCAACAAATAAGAGCCCAGGACCAGATGGCTTCCCAGGGGAGTTCTACCAGACATTTAAAGCAGATATAATACATATTCTTCTCAAGCTATTTCAAAAAATAGAAAGAGAAGTAAAACTTCCAGACTCATTCTATGAAGCCAGGATTATTTTGATTCCTAAACCAGACAGACACCCAGTAAAAAAAGAGAACTACAGGCCAATATCCCTGATGAATATGGATGCAAAAATTCTCAACAAGATACTAGCAAATCGAATTCAACAGCATATAAAAAGAATTATTCACCATGATCAAGTGGGATTCATTCCTGGGCTGCAGGGATGGTTCAACATTTGCAAATCAATCAACGTGATACATCACATTAATAAAAGAAAAGATAAGAACCATATGATCCTGTCAATCAATGCAGAAAAGGCATTTAAAAAAATTCAGCAAACTTTCTTAATAAAAACCCTCAAGAAAGTCGGGATAGAAGGAACATACTTAAACATCATAAAAGCCATTTATGAAAAGCCCACAGCTAACATCATCCTCAATGGGAAAAAACTGAGAGCTTTTTCCCTGAGATCAGGAACACGACAGAGATGTCCACTTTCACCGCTGCTGTTCAACATAGGGTTGGAAGTTCTAGCATTAGCAATCAGACAACAAAAGGAAATCAAAGGCATCAAAATTCGCAAAGATGAAGTTAAGATTTCACTTTTTCCAGATGACATAATATTATACATGGAAAATCCGATAGATTCCACCAGAAGTCTGCTAGAACTGATACATGAATTTAGCAAAGTTGCAGGATACAAAATCAAGGTACAGAAATCAGTTGCATTCTTATACACTAATAATGTAGCAACAGAAAGAGAAATACACAAACTGATCCCTTTCACAATTGCACTAAGAAGTATAAAATACCTAGGAATAAATCTAACCAAAGATGTAAAAGATCTCTATGCTGAAAACTATAGAAAGCTTATGAAAGAAAATGAAGAAGGTATATAGAAATGGAAAAACATTCCATGCTCATGGATTGGAAGAATAAATTTGTCAAAATGTCAATACTAACCAAAGCTATCTACACATTCAATGCAATCCCAATCAAAATTGCACCAGCATTCTTCTCAAAACTAGAACAAGCAATGCTAAAATTCATATGGAACCACAGAAGGCCCCGAATAGCCAAAGTAATTTTGAAGAAGACCAAAGCAGGAGGCATCACAATCCCAGACTTTAGCCTCTACTACAAAGCTGTAATCATCAAGACAGCATGGTATTGGCACAAAAACAACACATAGACAAATGGAGTAGAATAGAAACCCGAATTAGACCCACAAACGTATGGCAGGACAAAGCAGGAAAGAACATCCAATGGAAAAATGACAGTATGTTTAACAAATGGTGCTGGGAGAACTGGACAGCAACATGCAGAAGGTTGAAACTAGACCACTTTCTCACACCATTCACAAAAATAAACTCAAAATGGATAAAGGAACTGAATGTGAGACAGGAAACCATCAAAACCCTAGAGGAAAAAGCAGGAAAAGAGCTCTCTGACCTCAGCCGTAGCAATCTCTTACTCGACACATTCCCTAAGGCAAGGGAATTAAAAGCAAAAACGAACTACTGGGACCTTATGAAGATAAAAAGCTTCTGCACAGCAAAGGAAACAACCAACAAAACTAAAAGGCAACCAACAGAATGGCAAAATATATTTGCAAATGACATACTGGACAAAGGGCTAGTATCCAAAATCTATAAAGAGCTAACCAAACTCCACACCCTAAAAACCAATAACCCAGTGAAGAAATGGGCAGAAAACATGAACAGACACTTCTCTAAAGAAGACATCCAGATGGCCAACAGGCACGTGAAAAGATGCTCAACGTTGCTTCTCATCAGGGAAATACAAATCAAAACCACACTCGGATATCATCTCACGCCAGTCAGAGTGGCTAAAATGAACAAATCAGGAGACTATTGATGCTGAAGAGGATGTGGAGAAATGGGAACCCTCTTGCACTGTTGGTGGGAATGCAAATTGTTGCAGCCACTCTGGAAAACAGTGTGGGGGTTCTCAAAAAATTAAAAATAGACCTACCCTATGACCCAGCAATAGCACTGCTAGGAATTTACCCAAGGGATACAGGAGTACTGATGCCTAGGAGCACTTGTACCCCAATGTTTATAGCAGCACTCTCAACAATAGCAAATTATGGAAAGAGCCTAAATGTCCAACAACTGATGAATAAAGAAATTGTGTTTTATATACACAATGAAGTACTATGTGGCAATGAGAAAGAAAGAAATATGGCCCTTTGTAGCAACATGGGTGGAACTGGAGAGTGTGATGCTAAGTGAAATAAGCCATACAGAGAAAGACAGATACCGTATCTTCTCACTCTTATGTGGATCCTGAGAAACTTAACAGAGAACCATGGAGGAGGGGAAGGAAAAAAAAAAGAAAAAAGGAGGTTAGAGTGGGAGAGAGCCAAAGCATAAGAGACTCTTAAAAACTGAGAACCAACTGAGGTTTGATGGGGGGTGGGAGGGAAGGGAGGGTGGGTGATGGGTATTGAGGAGAGCACCTTTTGGGATGAGCACTGGGTGTTGTATGGAAACCAATTTGACAATAAATTTCATATATTGAAAAAAAAATTATTCACTACGACCAAGTGGGATTTATACCTGGGATGCAGGGCTGGTTCAATATTCGCAAAAAAAAAAAAAATTAATGTGATTCATCACATCAATAAAAAAAAGGACAATAACCATATGATCCTCTCAAAAGATGCAAAGAAAGTATTTGACAAAATACAACATCTTTTCTTCATCAAAACCCTCAAGAAAATAGGGATAGAAGGATCATACTTCAAGATCATAAAAGCGATATATGAATGACCCAACATTAATACCATCCTCAATGGGGAAAAACTGAGAGCCTTCCCCCTCAGGTCAGGAAAGACAGGGATGTCCACTCTCATCACTGTTATTCAACATAGTATTGGAAGTCTTAGCCTCTTCAATCAGACAATTCAAAGAAATAAAAGGCATCCAAATTGGCTAGGAGGAGGTCAAACTTTCACTCTTCCCAGATGACATGACACTCTACATGGAAAACCCAAAACATTCTACCAAAAACACTGTGAGCATTGTTTCATGAATTCAGCAAAGTTGCAAGATTTAAAATCAATGCACAGAAATCGGTTGCATTCCTAGACACCAACAATGAAGCGACAGAAAGATAAATCAAGGAGTAGATCCCATTTACAGTTCCACAAAAAAACCATAAAATACCTAGGAATAAATATAACCAAGGAGGTGAAAAATCTATACACTGAAAGCTATAGAAAGCTTATGAAAAAAAATTGAAGAGACACACACAAAAAAGGAAAAAGATTCCATGCTCCTGGATAGGAAGCAAAAATATTGTTAAAATGTCAATACTACCCAAAGCAATCTACATTCAATGCAATCCTTATCAAAATAACACCAGCATTCTTCACAGAGGTAGAACAAATAATCCTAAAATTTTCACCAAATCAGGAAAGACCCTGAATAGCCAAAGCAAATTTGAAAAACAAAAACCAAAACAGGAGGCATCACAATCCTGGATCAAGCTATACTACCAAGCTGTAATCATCAAGACAGTATGGCACTGGCACAAGAACAGACACACATATCAATGGAACAGAAAAGAGAACCCAGAAATGGACCCACAAACATATGGCCAACTAATCTTTGACAAATCAGGAAAGAATATCCAATAGAACAAAGACAGTATCTTCAGCAAGTAGTGCTGGGAAAACTGGACAGCCACATGCAGAAGAATTAACCTGGACCACTTTCTTACACCATACACAAAAATAAGCTCAAAATGAATGAAAGACCTCAATGAAGACAGGAAGCTGTCAAAATCCTCGAGGAGAAAACTGGCAAAAACCTCTTTGATCTTGGCCGCAGCAACTTCTTACTCAACACGTCCCCGGAAGCAAGAGAAACAAAAGAAAAAATGAACTACTGGGACCTCATCAAAATAAAAAGCTTCTGCACAGTGAAGGAAACAATCAGCAAAACTAAAAGGGAACCGACAGAATGGGAGAAGATATTTACAAACAACATATCAGATAAAGAGTTAGTATCCAAATTCTATAAAGAAATGATCAAACTCAACACCCAAAAAAACAAACAATCCAGTGAAGAAATGGGCAAAAGACATGAATAGACACTTCTCCAAAGAAGACATCCAGAAGGCCAACCGACACATGAAAAAATGCTCAAAATCACTCATCATCAGGGAAAAAGAAATCAAAACCACTATGAGATACCACCTTACACCTGTCAGAATGGCTAACATTAACAATTCAGGCAACAACAGATGGTGAGGATGTGAAGAAAGAGGATCTCTTTTTCATTGCTGGTGGGAGTGCAAGCTGGTGTAGCCACTCTGGAAAACAGTATGGAGGTTCCTGAAAAAACTAAAAATAGAACTACCCTACGACCCAGCAATTGCACTACTAGGCATTTATCCAAGCGATACAGGTGTGCTGTTTCGAAGGGACATATGCACACCAATGTTTATAGCAGCACTATCAACAATAGCCTAAGTATGGAAAGAGCCCAAATGTCCATCAACTGATTAATGGATGAAGAAAATGTGGTATATATATATATATATATATATATATATATATACATACACTATGGAGTATTACTCAGCAATCAAAAGAAATGAAATCTTGCCATTTGCAACTACGTGGATGGAACTGGAGGGGATTACACTAAGTGAAATTAGTCAGTCAGGGAAAGACAAATATCATATGGCTTCACTCATATGAGGATCTTAGGAGAGAAAACAGGTGAACATAAGGGAAGGGAAACAAAAATAATATAAAATCAGGGAGGGGGAGAAAACAGAAGAGACTCATAAATATGGAGAACAAACTGAGGGTTACTAGAGGGGTTGTGGTTGGGGGAATGGCCTAAATGGGTAAGGGGCACTAAGGAATCTACTCCTGAAATCATTGTTGCACTAAATGCTAACTAATTTGGATGTAAATTAAAAAAAAATAAAATAAAAAAATAAAATTAAATGTATATATTTGTATCTATTTATATGTATACTATACATATTATATATATATATTATATATAAATATATATATATTAAATAAAGAATTTAAGCAATAGCAGGTGAGCATGAAATATAAGCATCATAAGTGGTCTTTATCCTGAGTTAGATTTTCCTTTAGTTGGGTTTGATCAGAAAACAGAATGTTTATTTTTCCATCATCATTACTTTGTGAAAACATTATATTTGCTAGGCCTCAGAGTTTTAGTGTTCCAGTAGAAACCACTGGACATCTCACTGAAGCTGGGGAATTGGGAGGATGGAAATATTTTAGTTTCTGTCATCATTCAACCATGTGCTTTTAGTGTTTCTTTGTTTGGTTCTTTTTATTTTTATGGTGGTGAAAGACTTCTCATTGATCTATGTGCTCACTTATTGTTTTAAACAATTTTTGTTAGTATTCCTTGTGACACACATATTTGTGAATTAAACTGGCTTGCACTAAAAAAAAGAGGTTCATAAATGCACTTTATCACCATGTTGAGTAATTAACACTACATTTAGTAGTTATGAGTCACTACTTCGAAAAGAAATTACAATATATAAGTCTAATATCATATGGTAGAGGTAATCATATTTATTAAGCTCCTAAAATGTGCCAGAAAAATGTTCATAGCACATTGAGAAGTTGATATGTGCCAAACAGTATTCATCTAGTCCTCACAGCAACCCTAAATGGTAGGTACTATAATCACACTTTAAATAAAAAAAAAAGCTTGTGCCCCAAAATTAAGTACTTTGTCCAAGCTCACACAGCCATTAACCAAACAGCAAACAAAAACAGGCACACTAAACCACTATTGTCAACATTGTTTGTAGAAGGCATATTGACGTAAATACTTTTAACTGTAGCTTTGGTTGTGAATGTGCATAATACTGTTTCAACTCAGAGGAGCAAAATGAGGCACTTGTGAAAAAAATTGAAATAGTGGTAGTTTCTGGTTTTGCCTTCTATTGTCACTACATTGACTTTCTCACATCAGAATCAGGCTGTGAATAACTTTGAATAACTAAAAACATGTTTAATGCTGTGAATTTTAATTATTTTGTTAAACCTTTGACATTATTAAACGATAGTATGTGATTTTAATCATATTAACATACATTTAAAAAAAGAAAAAGAAAAAGTGGTAGTCTCAAAGACAGGCTTATAAGACTAAGCTGAGATCTGTACTGAACAGATCTATGTCATGAAATGGGAGTCCGTCAAAGATAACCTCTCAATTGGAAGTAGGCAGAAACCACTTTTGTATTCAGGTCCCTTTTTTTAAAAGGAAGTCTTAAAATATATATATAATCCATGTATGCTACCTCTGGGTATTATTTTCTCTGTATTTTGAAAACAAGGGTGAGGTTATAAAGCATCAAGAGGAAAAAGTCAAGTTGATGCCTGAAAAGAAAAAAAGAGTGGGAAAAAATGGCATTTCTTGAAAGTCAATCACTTTTGAAAAGAGGACAGGTCATATAATGTCTAATGCCACAGTTAAAAAGAATAATTAAGGTGAAAAATTAGCATTACTGCATCCAATATAACTGTCAAAACATTTTTTAATTTTCAGAAAAAGATGCTAAAAGCCATGGGCTTAAAGTAATGAAAATATATCTAAATCAAAATGCAACAGAAATATCTTAAATAGAAAGAACTACATAGATAGATTTCTAACTTCAATTTCCAACCTCTATTTAACCAACTGGAATTATTTTGGAAGAAGTGCACTAGACAGACATTATAAATAAGACTGGTTTTTTTTTTTTGATGAAAAAAAAGATACCCACATCCTTTTCAAAGATGCATTCTTTTGATATCATATGTTTCCCATATAATAAAGAAACAAATTCAAAAAAACCCTACCAAGCATGATGGAATGGAGTCAGTCATACATACAGATTTGAGTGTGAAACAAATAATCTCAACTCTGTATGAACTTGAGTCCTAAATAAAGAAATATCCTGTTTTAAAATCAAGAGAAATCATTCATTATGAATTAAATAATTAAAATAAATGTACTTGTTGGAAAAGCCACTAAAGACTTTTTAAAGAAAATAATTGGTGAATGTAGTTAAGACACCCACTAAATTTTCAAGAGATCAAGGAGAAACACTATTTACCTGCTCTCCAAATGGCTATTCAAAGCACCATAGGCAGGTTAGTAAAAAACAAAACAAAACAAAAAAAAGTGTCTGAGGCGTTGATTCCAGATTATTCTTTATTCAAAGAAAGAAATGAAATACTGTATAAAAATAATTAACATGTTAATAATTTAGCTGCAATTTTTACTACACATACATATATATAACAGGTAAATGTTTCAAAAATATCATTATATATTCTGCAATAAGAGCCAGATTATTCTTAGTTAATTTAACAAGTTTTAGTTTCTAAGGAGCAGTGCAAAATTTAGAAAAATTTTAGAAACTTTTAGTTACGTTTCAATATTAATTTTCAATCACCAATATATGGAGGGACAAAATTGATCTTCAAACTAATATAATTTAATATATTTGGATTTTTAAATCAAAATTGAATGTTTACATTATTGAATTATTTGAATTGGTCTTTTCATAGTAATATAGTATGCTCAGAAAGGAAGGAACAGAATTTAAACAAATGAGCCTATTTCGCCTATTCAGTTGCATAATTCAATTTATATTTATTTATTTATTTATTTATGTATTTATTTTTTATTTTTCAATATATGAAATTTATTGTCAAATTGGTTTCCATACAACACCCAGTGCTCATCCCAACAGGTGCCCTCCTCAATACCCATCACCCACACGCCCCTCCCTCCCACCCCCCATCAAACCTCAGTTCTCAGTTTTTAAGAGTCTCTTATGCTTTGGCTCTCTCCCACTCTAACCTCTTTTATTTTCCCCTTCCCCTCCCCCATGGGTTTCTGTTAAGTTTCTCAGGATCCACATAAGAGTGAAACCATATGGTATCTGACTTTCTCTGTATGGCTTATTTCATTTAGCATCACACTCTCCAGTTCCATCCACGTTGCTACAAAGGGCCATATTTCGTTCTTTCTCATTGCCATGTAGTACTCCATTGTGTATATAAACCACAATTTCTTTATCCATTCTTCAGTTGATGGACATTTAGGCTCTTTCCATAATTTGGCCATTGTTGAGAGTGCTGCTATAAACATTGGGGTACAAGTGCTCCTAGGCATCAGTACTCCTGTATCCCTTGGGTAAATTCCTAGCAGTGCTATTGCTGGGTCAGAGGGTAGGCCTATTTTTAATTTTCTGAGGAACCTCCACACTGTTTTCCAGAGTGGCTGCACCAATTTGCATTCCCACCAACAGTGCAAGAGGGTTCTCATTTTTTCACATCCTCTCCAGCATTTATAGTCTCCCAATTTGTTCATTTTGGCCACTCTGGCGTGAGGTGATATCTGAGTGTGGTTTTGATTTGTATTTCCCTGATGAGGAGCGACGTTGAGCATCTTTTCACGTGCCTGTTGGCCATCTGGATGTCTTCTTTAGAGAAGTGTCTATTCATGTTTTCTGCCCATTTCTTCACTGGGTTGTTTTTCAGGTGTGGAGTTTGGTGAGCTCTTTATAGATTTTGGATACCAGCCCTTTGTCTGATATATCATTTGCAAATATCTTTTTCCATTCCGTTGGTTGCCTTTTAGTTTTGTTGGTTGTTTCCTTTGTTGTGCAGAAGCTTTTTATCTTTATAAGGTCCCAGTAGTTCCTTTTTGCTTTTAAGTCCCTTGCCTTAGGGAATGTGTCGAGTAAGAGATTCCTATGGCTGAAGTCAGAGAGGTCTTTTCCTGCTTTCTCCTCTAGGGTTTTGATGGGTTCCTGTCTCACATTCAGGTTCTTTATCCATTTTGAGTTTTTTTTTTTTTGAATGGTGTGAGAAAGTGGTCTAGTTTCAATCTTCTGCATGTTGCTGTCCAGTTGTCCCAGCACCATTTGTTAAAGAGACTGTCTTTTTTCCATTGGATGTTCTTTCCTGCTTTGTCAAAGATTAGTTGGCCATACGTTTGTGGGTCTAGTTCTGGGGTTTCTATTCTATTCCATTGGTCTATGTGTCTGTTTTGTGCCAACGCCATGCTGTCTTGATGATTACAGCTTTGTAGTAGAGGCTAAAGTCTGGGATTGTGATGCCTCCTGCTTTGCTCTTCTTCAAAATTACTTTGGCTATTCGGGGCCTTTTGTGGTTCCATATGAATTTTAGGATGGCTTGTTCTAGTTTCGAGAAGAATGCTGGTGCAATTTTGATTGGGATTGCATTGAATATGTAGATAGCTTTGGGTAGTACTGACATTTTGACAATATTTATTCTTCCAATCCATGAGCGGGGAATGTCTTTCCATTTCTTTATATCTTCTTCAATTGCCTTCATAAGCTTTCTATACTTTTCAGCGTACAGATCTTTTACATCTTTGGTTACATTTATTCCTAGGTATTTTATGCTTCCTGGTGTAATTGTGAATGGGATCAGTTTCCTTATTTGTGTTTCTGTTGCTTCATTGTTAGTGTATAAGAATGCAATTAATTTCTGTACATTGATTTTGTATCCTGCCACCTTGCTGAATTCATGTATCCATTCTAGTAGACTTTTGGTGGAGTCTATCGGATTTTCCATGTATACTATCATGTCATCTTCAAAAAGTGAAAGCTTGACTTCATCTTTGCCAATTTTGATGCCTTTGATTTCCTTTTATTGTCTGATTGCTGATGCTAGAACTTCCAACACTATGTTAAACAACAGCAGTGAGAGTGGGCATCCCTGTTGTCTTCCTGATCTCAGGGAAAAAGCTCTCAGTTTTTCCCCATTGAGGATGATGTTAGCTGTGGGCTTCTCATAAATGGCTTTTATGATGTTTAAGTATGTTCCTTCTATCCCAACTCTCTCAAGGTTTTTATTAAGAAAGGGTGCTGAATTTTGTCAAAGGCCTTTTCTGCATCGATTGACAGGATCATATGGTTCTTATTTTTCTTTTATTAATGTGATGTATCACGTTGATTGATTTGGGAATGTTGAACCAGCCCTGCATCCCAGGAATGAATCCCACTTGATCATGGTGAATAATTCTTTTTACATGCTGTTGAATTCGGTTTGCTAGTATCTTTCAGAATTTTTGCATCTATATTCATCAGGGATATTGGCCTGTAGTTCCCTTTTTTTACTGGGTCTCTGTCTGGTTTAGGAATCAAAGTAATGCTGGCTTCACAGAATGAGTCTGGAAGTTTTCCTTCCCTTTCTATTTCTTGGAATAGCTTGAGAAGGATAGGTATTATGTCTGCTTTAAATGTCTGGTAGAACTCCCCTGGGAAGCCATCTGGTCCTGGACTTTTATTTGTTGGGAGATTTATGATAAACGATTCCATTTCGTCGCTGATTATGGGTCTTTTCCAGCTTTCTATTTCCTCCTGAGTGAGTTCTGGAAGTGTGTGGGTGTTTAGGAATTTGTCCATTTCTTCCAGGTTGTCCAATTTGTTGGCATATAATTTTTCATAGTATTCCCTGATAATTGTTTGTATCTCTGAGGGATTGGTGGTAATAATTCCATTTTCATTTATGATTTTATCTATTTGGGTCATCTCCCTTTTCTTTTTGAGAAGCCT
>NW_026059230.1:0-10988 GCF_023721935.1 Panthera uncia | reverse complement strand
CTACTAAGTTCAATAAAATTACAAAGAATATCTTAGAATTAAAGGAGGGATCACTGGGAAGCCAGGTCTGCTCTCTGAAGATGGGATTTAGATGTCATCGAGGACGATGTGGGTGCACACAGCTTCATGACAGACATGCTCACTGGATTCGCCTGGGGCAGGGCAGCTTCACACTCCATGGGCTGAACTTGGTGAGGAAGGATCTCAGGCTGTGACTGGCACACAGGAGCAACTCCCTGTCAGAGCGTCAGGAGGAAAGACCAGAAGACAGGAAACTGACAGATTGCCTACAAGAATTTGCTGTGGGACGAACACATGTGACTTCCTGCAAGACTGCAACTGGCAACTAAGCCATGGCGGCCAAAGGAGAGAAAACACCATGAAGCCAAGAAGAAGAGCCCTTTCTGCTGCACTGGCTCTCCATTGTCTTTTACTGACAAAAGTCAACTTCATGTGAGATGACCAGAGAGAAAATGGATAGGATCTTCCACCGTTATCTGAGAACAAGGCACTGAGGGTGGATTTGGAGCTGAGAGTACTAAATGAACGGCCCCTTGGGGTTATCATGGAACAACCACACGGTTTCTGAGTAAGAGCCATTCAGATCAGCCCCAATTCCTCCGAAAATGGAACCAAAGTGTACTCTCTGAATCTGTCTTACTGCAGCACTATCAAAGATTAGATTTATTTTAAGGTAGAGATTGGTTTTTAATTGCTAATAACCAGTGGCCTTTGATACTTTTCTTATATGTTGTTTTCCTGAACTGGGTTCATATATTTTGGATGACCTTTAGTTTTTTTCAAATTTTTATGTACCCACTTCTGTCAGTCTTTACAGCCATGCTAAAAAACAATTTGTTGTCATTCTCTGTGTGACTTATTTCACTTAGCTTCCAATTTGACAATAAATTTCATATTAAAAAAATAAAAATAAATAAATGAAAAGAATATTTTGATGCAAAACATAAAATGTTGCATAAGAAAACCAAAAATTAAAATGTATAGATATATGTTTGGGTCAAATGGCTAGTTATTGCCAGAATTCAAGACAAACGTGAGTAATCAGATAATGATTCACAGATATTCCTACCCTAATTCAATTATAACATGGAAAGAAATTAAACTCGGTTATTACTTGCAAAATAAATTCATATTTCATATGCACTTATATCTGTGAAGATAGACATATTCTTTGTATTCTCTCTACATATTCCCTACACTCTTCTAGAAAAATTATGTGAATATTCAAAAGGAATTGAATATAATTGTTTATGGTAGCTGAAAGTAATTGCTAAAGTTGTGTTTCATACAACCCAAGGTTGCAATGACATTGAAAATTAAGCATCTAATTTTCATTCACCTGTTTGTGGTTTGGCTCTGTTAGGGTTGATCAAGTCTGGGCCTTTATGGACTTGACTCCAGACTACATACAGATGCAGCTCAGATCCTGGTATATGATCTTGCATAGCAGAGATAGCAACTAGCAGAAATGTGTTTCTTAGTGCCTGGTCTCTAAACTCATAACCTATCACATTCCCACACACGTTATATTGCGAAACAAGTCACGGGGCAAACTTATCATTTGTTGTCTGTAGACTATATTCTTTTCATAGGTTCAGAGGGAAGAAATGTAGATTCACTGAAAGTAACTTAATCTACCATTATTGCCATAGGAATTTTTTTTTAATAATACTTCATGAGATAGATAAGTTTGTAAAGGAAATTGTTTGGAAATAGATTAAAAATTTAGTACTCTCAACTTCCCATTTGTTTTTTTTTTTTGTCTTCTGTGCCAAATATCCTTGTAAATCAGTTTTATACAGTGACAGACACGATAGTATAGATGTTTTCACCATGGTCTTTGAGGAAATAAGTTATAAGCAGAAAATTATAAAGTGTAAGGACATTGGCATTGAAACTGGTCACTTCACGTAATTTCTAAGTGCCCACTCCTAGCCCTGGGACTCAGTTACATAACTGCTCTGGCTGTTTTCTCTGCTGGAATATATGATGGAAATAGTATCTTATTCATATTTACTTGAGTATTTGGACAGTACCTCTCGACACAAGTAGTCACTAGATTTCAGTCGTTTTGGCTTAAGAAATTGATGCTTTTGTGTCATTACCTGTGACATGATGGTCTTAAATGTAGCAACTTCATAGGGCTGTTCTGAGGAATAAATAATAATAAATGATATAATGCCCACAGATCCTTAAAATAAAGCCCAAGCACATGAAGTCCTGGCTCTCTGTGATCTCTTCATATTTTGCTTTTCCCTATGTCCAATAAAGGCCATTTTACATAAAACCAAAGCCCTATAACTGTCTTCTTTCTTTCACCCAGTGAAATAGCCAGGCATCAGAAATGCTATCTGGCAACCATTTTGATCATATACATTAAAGAAATTTGCTTTTAAAAAAGGAGAGAAATTCAATACGCATCATGTGTGGACACTACAGTAATTTTTTCTGTGTCTGTGTTTCGTGTTTTTTTGAAATCAAATTGCAATTACTCTCCTTTCCCTTATTGCTCAAGAACCCCAGTCTCCTCACAAAGTGTGTTATTTGGGCATCTGTATAGGCTGTGTCTTTGGAATTGAAGAATACACAGGGGATTGTCGAGCTGTGACAAGATAGGCTGTTTGAATTCTAGATTTGGGGATCCTACAGGGTCCAGGGTGAAGAAGGGACTGAAATGCCCTATCCCTTCCAATGTTGGAATATCCCATCTACACATATGCATCTGTTACCATAAAGAATGGAGAAAAGTGAGAGATGCTGCTAAATGCATTCTGATGTAGAACACCTACCATTTCTCCCCAACTATATTTTACATTTCTAAATACATACAAAAAACAGTGCAAAAATTATTACCTATACCCATAAGAAGGCATGTGTCACCACTGTCCTGTCTCTCTAGTGAGTGGGAGATTATATATGCTGGTGGGATGCACCTGAGGCACAACTAATCAGCAATTATATCACAGAGAAATTGGTATCTTTATTCTAACAAAGCAGGGTAACAAAGCAGAATGAATATGCAATATATTAGAGATCCATTGATTTGATATCCTGCCACTTTGCTGAATTCATGTATCAGTTCTAGCAGTTTTTTGGTGGGATTTTTTGGATTTCTCACAGAAAGTATCATTTCAGCTGAGAAGAGTGGAAGTCTAACTTCCTCTTTGCCTATTTGGATGATTTTACTTCTTTTTGCTGTCTGATTGCTGAAGCTAGGACTTCCAACACTATAGTGAATGACAGTGGTGACCGTGGACATTGTTGTCGTCTCCCTGACCTTAGGGGAAAAGGTCTCAGTTTTTCTCACACTGACAACAATATTACCTGTGGGTCTTTCCAATATGGCCTTTATGATTTTCAGTTATGTTCCTTCTATCCCTATATTTTTGAGGGCTTATATCAAGAATGGGAGCTGCATTTTGTGAAAGGTTTTTTTTTCTGCATCTATCGGAGGATCTTGCAGTTCTTATCCTTTCTTTTATTAATGTGATGTAAAATATTGACTGACTTGCAGTATTGAACTAGACCTGCATCCAGGAATCAATCCCAGTTGATCAGGGTGAATAATTCTTTTAATGTATTGCTGGATCCAATTTGCTAGTATTTCGTTGAGAGTTTTTGCATCCATGTTCACAAAGGAAATTGGTTGGTATTTCTTCATTTAGAGGGGTCTTTGGTTTTGGAATCAAAGTAATGTTGGCCTTGTAGAGTGAGTTTGGAAGTTTCCCTTCCATTTCTACTTTTTGGAACAGATTCAAAAGAATAAGGGTTAACTCTTCTTTAATGTTTTGCAGAATTCCCCTGGACAGCCAGTCCTGGAATCTTGTTTGTGGGAGATTTTTGATTACTGAAGCAATTTCTTTCCTGCTTATGGGTCTGTTCAAAATTTTCATTTCTTCCTGTTTCAGTTTTAGTAGTTTAAATATTTCTAGGTGTTTGTCCATTTCATCTAGATTGTCCCATTTGTTCGCATATAATTGCTCATAATATGCTCTCATTATTGTTTATATTTCTGTGGTGTTGGTTGTAATATCTCCTCTTCCAGTTGTGATTATATTTGGGTTCTTTCCGTGTTTCTTTTTGACCAGTCTGGCTACGGGGTTATCAATTTTGTTAATACTTCAAAGAACAATTTCCTGCTTTCCTTTATCTGTTCTTTTTTTTTTTTATGTCAATATCATAGATTTCTGCTCTAATCTTTTTTATTTCCCTTCTTCTGCTACCTTTGGACTTTATTTGCTGTTCTTTATCCAGCCTTTTTAGGTGTAACTTTAGGTTGTATATTTAAGACCTTTCTTCCTCCTTCAGGAAGGCCTGGATTCTTATGTCCTTCCTTACAACCATTGCTGCATCGCAGAGGTTTTGGAATATCTTGTTTTCATTTTCATTGTCCTTCATGTACTTTTTAGTTTCCCCTTTAATTTCATGGATAGCCCATCCATATATTAGTAGGATGTTCTTTAATCTCCAAGTATTTATGGTCCCTTTAAAAGTTTTGTTGTGATTAATTACAAGTTTCATAGAGTTGTGGTCAGAAAATATGCACAGTATGGTCTCAATGTTTTTGTACTTGTTGAGGGCTGATTTGTGACCCAGTATGTGATCTATTCTGGAGAATGTTCCATGTGCACTCGAGAGAATGTGTATTCTGCTACTTTAGGATGATGTGTTCTGAATGTATCTGTTAAGTCCATCTGGTCCAGCGTGTCATTCAAAGCCAGTGTTTCCTTGTTGATTTTCTGCTTACATGATTTGTTTATTACTGTAAGATGTGGGTGTTGAAGTCCTCTACTCTTATGGTATTATCATCAATGAAATTTATGTTTGTAATTAATTGATATATATATTTGGGTGCTCACACATTGTGGGAATATGCATTTACAATTGTTAGAACTTCTTGGTGGATAGACCCCTTAATAATGGTTTAATGCCCTTTTACTCTTGTTACAGTCTTTATTTTTAAATCTAGTTTGTCTGATATAAGTCAGCTACTCCAGGCTTCTTTTGATGACCATTAGCATGATAGATGGTTCCCCATCCCCTTATTTTAATCTGTAGATGACTTTAGGTCTAAAATGAGTCTCTTGTAAGAAGCATATACCTTGTTTTCTTATCCATTCTGATACCCTATGTCTTGTCATTGGAGCATTTAGTCCTTTTCCACTTAGAGTGAGTACTGAAAGATATCAATTTAGTACCATTGTGTTCCTTCTAGAGTTGATGTTGCTGGTGGTGTTCTCTGGTCCTTTCTAGTCTTTGTTGCTTTTGGTCTTTTTTGTTTTGTTTTGTCTTTTCTCCACTAAAAGAGTCCTGCATAAAATTTCGTGCAGGCCTGGTTTAGTCGTCATGAACTCTTTTATTTTTTGTGTCTCTGGGAAACTCTTTATCACTCCTTCTATTCTGAATGACATTCTTGCTGGATAAAGAATTTTTGACTGCATATTTTTCTGATTCAGCACGTTGAATATATCCTTCCAGGTCTGCAAAGTTTATGTGGATACATCAGCTGCAAACTTGATGTGTCTTCTCTTATAGGGTAAGGACTTTTTTCCCTTGCTGCTTTCACAATTCTTTCCTTGTCAGTGTATTTGGTGAATTTTACTAAGATATGCCTTGGTGATGGTCAGTTTTGGGGGAATCTAATGGGAGGTCTCCGTGCTTCCTGGATTTTGACATCTGTGTCCTTCCCAGATTAGGAAAATGTTTTGGTATTTTGCTCATCTAAACTTTCTGCCCCTTTCGCTCTCTCTTCATCTTTTGAAACACCTCTGTTTTGGATGTTTTTCCTTTCTACTAAGTCACTGAGCTCTCCAAGTCTCGTATCCTGCTCTTTGCCTTTGTTCTCTCTTTTTTCTGCTTCATTATTCTCCATAATTTTATCTTCTATGTCACTGATTCGCTTCACTGCCATATGCAGCCTTGCCGTCATGGCATGCATTCATTTTGAATCTTGGTTGTAGCATTTTTACTATCAGCCTGAAGAGATTTTATTTCTATCTCTGCAGAAAGGGATTGTCAGGTGCCTTCTATGCTTTTTCAACCCCAGCTGGTATTCACATTATCGTGGTTATTAATTCTAGTTCAGCCATCTTACTTTTGTGTGTGTTGACTAAGTCTGTGGCTGTGATATCTTCCTGTTCTCTCTTTTGGGGTTAAGTCCTTTGTTTTGTCGTTTTGAAGGAAGAAAAAAATTAAGAAAATAAAAAATTAAAATTTGAAAAGAAAACAAAAAATCAAATAAAGGAAGCTAGATCCTAGGAGTGTTTTGATCTGCATATTGAAAAAAATCTCGGTAGAATAGAGAGGAAAAGGAAAGGAAAGGAGAAAAACTAAGAAAAAATTTTAGAAATTAAATATATATATAATAAAGTAGAATAAAATAAAATACAAAAATGATCTGAAATAGGAACTTAAAAAATAAAAAAAAACAAGTTAAAAATAAAACCATTTTTTTCTGTATCCAAGAAAATAAAGAAAATTAAGGGGGGGAATAATTTAAGGTATAACAAAAGCAACGTAAATGAGCAAATAAGTGAACCAGCAAACAGAATGAAACCCGAATGAAGTGACATCGATGAAATGATGAAGCCTCCTCTATTTCATGCACTAAGCAGGTGGAGTGACTTGTGCTGCTCTTCTGGGGGGTGTGCTTGGAGGGCACAGTTGGGCAGGGCTTGGTGTAATGGCTCCATTCCTCACTAGGTGGCCGTGCTTAGGTTACGGTGATGGATCAGTGTGGCACCCATGTGCTTGCGTGGGAGAGGTGGAAATGGGTTCACCCAGTGTCCTAGTCTTTGGCACAGGGACTTGCGCTCTCACTGCCCCACCAGCAAGCACCCATCCTTGGCTGCAGTCCTCTGCCCACTCTACACCTCTACCCTGTCCATGTCTAAGCTGTCCACCTGCCAGGTGAAACCTCTCTCCAGAGTTTTATCTCAGACAGTGTTGTGTTTCAGAACCCCACATTTCAGAGACTGCTTGCTTCGATATGCACTGACTCTCTGGGGAGGGTATTGCTGAGCAGTGGCCAGGTGCAGTCTTGCCTCAGAAAATGTTCATGTGATTGCACAGTGGCAGAGGTTCAGAGATTATAGGAAATCACAACACACAGCTAGATCCAGTTTTGTTGCACTCTGGCATCTTTGTCCCATTACTAACAAATGTAGCTGCTCTCTGGGGTCTGCTCGGACCTTTGCCCACTGTGAAGCTATATGGCCACTACCAACTGCACTCCAAGCAGGGAACAGCTTCTCTCTCTACAGCACATAGACGGTTCAGACAGCACTGCCTGCTCCTGGGGATTCGCCCCACTTCCTCACCAGAGCACCACCAACCTCTGTGCTCTGAATCAACAGACTCCGCTCTACTGTTTATAGAAACCTGGCAGTACTGACTACCTCTCCTTTCCCCCTGTCAGTGGTTTTGGGGGACAGATTTCTTCTTCAGTCCCCTACGAGTATTTTCACTCTTTCTGTCTCTTTCTTCCAGCTGCTTTCAGGAAGGAGTGCTTTTCTTGCAGGATCCCAATGCACCACATTCTCCCCCTTTCTTTCTCTCTGTCTTCTCTGCATGAAAATGGCTCCCTACTCTCTTCATCTTTTCTCCCCTCAGTTCAAGTCTCGCCCTGCATAACCGCCGACTTCTATGCCTCAGGTTTTGCAGGTTGTTGCTACACTCCTCAGATCAATTTCCTAGGTGTTCCAAATGGTCTGGTGCTTCTCTAGCTGCCTTACAGGGAGGAGACAAAATTAGCGTCTCCATGCCATTCCAACACCTTAACTCCTCCCACCCATGAAGTAACTTTTAGAAGGTGATGCTTGTAAGTTTGAGAGACAGGAGTAATTACAGAGTTCATGGACTGCAGACCTCATTGACTGAAGTATGAAATTTCATTTATGTGATTTGGTACCATTCCTCTAGAACTAAAGCTACTCTCACTGCCTTTGAAATCATAGATCTTTCCAGAAATTTGCACCAAGTGTGTTCTTCCATAAATGATTTACACTTTTATTTATCATTCTATACTTTCATATTTTTGCCATGAAATCAATTGCCATTTTCAGATGTTAAATAAGTGTTTTTTAAAAATATGGGTTTTGTTGTTGTTGTTTGTTTGTTTTCACCATTGTTCATGCTTTGGATAAGTTTAGTGTGTCACATAATGTTTTGCAACATATAAAATAGTCCTTTTAAAATCAACAAAACTCAGAATTCCACAGGTTTCAGCCTAAAATATCACTTGATAGCATTGTATTACCTTTTAGTAAAGAAATCTAAATCCCCAAAGAAAAGTCACTTATTATAGGAAATTCCTATATATGCTAAAACTAGTATTCCCTAGTCTCACAGTACTTTATTTTTAAGCAATAATGGATTTTCACCATCACAAAAATTGGTGCAACAGGATTTCTCTAATACAGCCTTTAATTTTAATCTGGCTAGTCTAATAGTGTAGAAAGGTGTCCCTGGATCTGACCTTACAGTAATGAGGTCAGTATTATTCTTGAATTATTTTCTTCTTCACTCATGTATTGTTTACACTTTCCCAACCATTACTACAGTGTCAAACATTGTGTCACTGTAAAACCCTGTTATTCTGTCACGAAATACTTATTTAAGCTCTAAGGGAAGTGGAGCTAGATTTTGCATTGTTCCACTTCAAATGAGCAGTATCCCTCACCCTGCACCCCACTCAGTGTCACTGTACTCAATGTTGTCAGCACATGACATACACTCTTGATCAAGACCTTCAGGGCAGTTCCATTCAGCGCTGTGCCTGACACTACTCAGCTGCAGAGACGAATAACCCAAGACTAACTTAGGCAGAACTCAGTCAGGTTAAGGAGTCACAAAGAGGGCGAGTGAAACCTAAGAGCATTAATAGATCCATTTCAGTAACTGAGCAGGAAATGGCCCATGAGGAATTCAATCTTCAAGTTGCTTCTCAGGAGCTTCAAGGGACTGACAAGAACTATCTCTGCAAAGGTAAAATATTTAACAGACATGTATATCTGTTCCAGGATGTGATGTTGGGGTGCAGAGGTGTAGGGAAAGAGTAGGAAATGATCTCACGTAGTTTTCATTTGTGAGGATCAGAACTGGAAGTTGGAATATGGCAGTGTCCTTGAAGTCTGGGGACTCACTTTGTTCCGGTGTTACAATCCGGAGTGTTTACCAACCTGTCATGGAGTAGTATGTTGACTGCCAATGCAATGGTATAATCTAAGAGAAGATTACAATGGTAGATATGGGTTTGGGGTCCAAGGGTTTACATTTGATTCCCTGCAGGTTGTTGCTTCTCTTGTTTGTAAATTTCCTAAATGATCATTTCCGTGCATCTTTTGTCAGTGTTTTCATTTCTCTTGTGTCCAGGGAGGTACATTGCTGAGATTCTGGGAATCATCTGCCTTGTCTTGATGTCCACTGTGGTAAAAATAAACGTTATTCCCTGTAAGTCAGTGTTTGAATGACTAATAGGGAGTTTTTCACTTTAATATCATCAGTTCCTTGAAATATTATATAACATATGGAATTTTATTATCCCATTTTGATGGATGCATGCTCTAAATGTGGAATAGTTATTCTGAATTTATCTAAAGTAGAAATTACACATAATTGTAGGAATTATTAAACATTTTTCAGAATTTTTATAACTCACAGTCAAGTTATATGAGAGACTTTATTGATATATACAAATGAATTCTTGAGATTGGTTAAACCAAATACTGTAAGAGACGGTGAAATTTGGTTCATTAAGCATTTGAATTCTTTTCCCCCTCTCATGTTCATTACTTTATTAAAATTTTACTGGTAAAATCAATTTTATTGCAGTGTTTTCTAATTCTAAATAATATACCAAATTTCAAACTAAGAAATTCAAATTATTGCGATCCACTTAATTTAATGTTATGTTTCTTGAAGATTACTTTAATGTTCAAGCTACTGAAGGACCAGAGCAGGACAAAACGTCCCTGGAAACAAAGATCCAGAAAGGTACAACATCACTTGCAAACATCTGTTATTAGTCTACTGTCTATTTTAGCTCTATCTCCAAGTAGGCAAAGATGATAACAGACTCTTTTGGAAAAAGTGAATTAGAAAATCGCTTAATGAACTTTCAGAAATAATGATTCTAGGAGACTATTACTTCTTAGGCAACAATATGAAGAAATGCTCATTTAAAATCACCGTACCCGTTGTTAACAATTGCCTCACATTTTCTCCTCCTATAACATGATAAAAGATAAATCGTTCCATAAAGATGGTTGTGTTCAGTGATTCTCAGGACATGTAGAGGTGGACATTTCTGTGGTTGCTTTATATGGGCACATAAATTAGGGGATGAAAGTCTGACTCTTCTCTGAGTGTGTGTGTGTGTGTGTGTGTGTGTGTGTGTGTGTGTGTTGCTTTAATTTTACCAGCTTGTGAGGGTATATGAATATGTTATGTACACATATGTGTACACATATACAGTATGTAAAGTTTCATTTTGTAATAGTCAAAGCTTTTTGGATAATACCTCGTAATCTCTTTCCATCATGTCTCTGTTGTCATTGTCTGAAAGAGTGGTTTACGTATTCCAACAATTGCTATTACATTAGCACTGACAGAAAATCGTGGAAGGAGAGTTTGACGTCCTGTGCTTCTAAGAATTCTAACCTGCTCTACTATGATGATGAAGAGGACAAGGTAAGATTTTAGATGTTTCCAGATTCTATTAAAAGCTTGTGAGTGAATATTATGCTTGTAGAGTTCATCCATAGTGACATATGTATTTGCAGTTTATTTATTTTAAAGTCTTTAATACTCCACATGTTGACTGTATGACACATTATTTATATGCTTATACCTTGAATGTACATTTGATAATTTCCAGTTCTTACTTTTCATAGAAACCTGTCTCTCTAGAAATGCTCTTTTTCCTGAAATAAACTTCACATTTAATTTTACAACACATCAAGGAAACT